>NW_020230012.1:600000-897500 GCF_003227715.2 Harpegnathos saltator
TTATGTAATCTCCGCATTTGCGAGCATGAATGTTTGAATTAACTGGTAATAATACAAATCTGCAAAATTGAATGCTAGGATCGATAAAAGCGCGCGCGCGACAAAGGTAGGTAGGTAACGCGGGGTGGCGCGGCGTAGCTCGGTTGTTCGTTCGACTCGTCGAGACGCACCACGCCCAATCGAAGGATGCGCGTAACTGTTGTTAAATAAATCCACGTCCGCCGGAGAGAGAATTGCTCTTCGACGCCTGAGAACGAATCGCTGGAGTGTCCTGATCGATTTCTAACTGCAACGCGGCGGCGCGAGCGCTTTTCATGCGGTGGGATGATTTTACAAAAATCATTCTCACTGGCGCGCCAGGAGCAGCTCAAATTTCTATCCGGTGATCCGACACGTGGAATAGACAGAAAAACGGGATAACGAACGAATACGCTTGGCTATTGTCTATCGTGCGCCACGCGATACCCGTCCAGGGTGGCGTTTAGGTCACTGGACGGCCGTAAATGGCCGAAATTGAGCCATCCGATCAATTGGAACAATCAGTCCGTCAGTACCGTTTTGTCCGGCAGCCGATATAACGAGACTTTATGTCGCCAGTAAGGCTGTAAAGATTCAAGCGCAGTCACGCGCCCGTCTGTTAATTCGATCGGCTTCGAACACGAATCCAGTCCGGGAAACTTGACTTCAAAGACGACTGTGCCGTGTGTCTCATTACCGGTTAATCCGAAAACGCTCGTGCTTGTCGCGCTCACGACTCTGCTGTCGTACCGGACTCTCTCTCTCTCTCTCTCTCTCTCTCTCTCTCTCTCTCTCTCTCTCTCTCTCTCTCTTTCTCTCGACTAACAAATTTTCATGGAAACCAATCGAAAAATATCCGAACGAAAAACATTTTCCAGCGCTCTGCACGCCTGTAAAAAATGAAATCCTTCGTGAAATAAAATAAAATAAAATACAATTTTCTTGCGCGCACGAAATATTAATCTCGTGTCGCGCGAGTTTAATCCTAATATTATATATATATATATATATATATATATATAATACATGTTGTAATGTGCAATACAATTTCCGGTGGTGGATGTAGGTGGTGTACATAATCGATAACAAAGTAGTCGCGCTAGTAGTAATGTTCGACGTTAGCAGTAAGTTTCGCCAAGCGATTCCAAGAGCATCTGAAGCGACAAATAAATATCTATGTTTGATGAGGGGGCGGGAAGCGGGCAAAGCGGGGCAGCTTCTATATGGTACATACGCTCCTACATTTAGCAGCGAGCAATTGGAATTTCTATCCGTAGTAATTATCTATTAAAATGTAGAGCACTTAGAGCGAGTTGCAAACTGAATAAATTCGCTTCTTGAGGACGAGCGCCACGGCATTAAGCGAGAGGATGAGATGCGAAAACGAAGCTCCTTGCAAAATTACTCGATGCGCGCGAGCGCGAACGAGCGCGCCGCGCGTTTCGATTCGTTGCTTTGCCGAGCGCGATGATTTCCCGCGGGACGAATCAATTATTAAATCATTAATTAATTGAACGACGACTCTCTTCTGAGCCACTCGAAACTGGGGGAGGCCTCGGTGTCTCATGCATTTTAAATGACGCCGTGCGACACATAAAGCGCAGACGCTCGCGCGACGTTCTCCGTCCGCTTCGGGGTGCGAATTCCAAAAATTCATCTCGCTCGCCGTAATTAAGCTCCGTTTTATCGACTCCGACGTCCGAAGATCTAACGGTAACGATGGTATTTTAATGTTTGACGGCTATTCCGGGACTACTCGCTTGTGCGCGCACACGAAGGAAATGGTTCACACATGCACACTTTCCACGCTTCATCGCGTGGGATTTTAAAACCGATAAAGAGGCGAATGAGCTAGCGCGCGCGCGCGCGCGTGAGAGAGAGCGCGTATTTCACTTTACTCGAACGACAGCGAATTCAGAGTGTAACGAGATAAAGCGCAAGGTAAATAGGTGAAGAGTAGGAGGAAGAGGAAACGAGAGATAGGGTGTGAGAGACAACGAGAGAGAGAGAGAGAGAGAGAGACAGAGGGAGAAAGAGAGAGGCAGAAAGAATGAACGAAAACATAACGGGGAAAAAGGGAGAAGGAGAGAGGTAGAGATAGAGAAATTTGCAACCGGGCTTCTCGCGCGCCATATCCCTACCCGGTCGATCATTCGTGACGTGTCGAGCTTTCAATGCATCACGCAGAAAATACAGTCGCTGCTGCTTCGAATCACATGCTTCTACACGGAAAGCTTATATCGCGGCGCGATTTATCACTCGTTTAACGCGCGTCCGCGCGCACCGCCCAGCAAGATTCGAACTCTTGCCCGAGTCGTGCCGGAGGGCTCCCGCTCTCACTCTTTCTTTCCTTCTCATCTCTTTCAACGCGTTATATCGACACGTGTCGACACGCGAGGAACCGGCGAATAGCGAATAAAATACTTGCCGACACGCACTTCCGCGTGCGCGACTATTTTTACCTTTTTATCTTCACCGTTCGATAATTTTGTAATTGTTCGTACGGCAGCTGCGCGTTATGGCGATTCAAACACAGTCGCGGGTAAGCAGCCTTATAATTTACAAGTCGATAAACATAAGTGCGCACGAGAGTACGAGCGAACGCGGTTCCGATATTTCTCGGCAAATTGAAATTATATTTGATCGTCGAGCCGTCTAATTTTCAACACGACAAATCTCGTGTGAATCTTCTTTCGTTTCTCCCACTTGCACATAGTGCGTTTTCACGTATCACACAAAAGAGTGAAAAACAATTATAACGTCACGAAATACACTATCTACATGCAAGTCATTCCGGAACAACTGCGGGCGCATCCTTAAAATATACCGTTTTACTTTCTGTTTTCGCTTTTTTTTCCGCCGTCAAGAATGCCGCGTTTAAAAACATATATGGCACGATGCTCTTTGTTATGAATAACAAATTAAGTTCACGCGTCAACGTGGCGTTCCGCTGTTCCGCAATTCGGTAGTTTAACAAGCTGGCTTGTTAAAAATGGAGCTGTCTCATCGTTGGTGGCAGCTCGTTGATCGCAGAGAAGCCCGGCATTTTGCAAATAAAACCTTTCCATTTACGCGTATAGTATGCGTAAATCTGTGCGCGGATTTACGCGGCTTCATTTTCGGCAACGGCAGCGGCAGCAGCAGTGGTCATGGTGGTGGTGGGAATGGCGACGACAGTAGTAGTAGTAGTAGTAGTAGTAGTAGTAGTAGTAGTAGTAGTAGTAGTAGTAGTAGTAGCTTCAGCGCCATCGATTATGATCAGTTTACGCGCTAAAGCGTATTTGCATAAAAGTATATGCTCTTTCATTGGCGCAAGTTTTTAATGTCATTAAAATGCGCTTTGCATATTAACTCTTCGACAACAAAGTGCCCGCAGCAGCTTCTGTCCTCTCTTGAACGGAGCGCAGCGGAGCCTGAAAATTCTGCTTGACGCTTAACGAGAGCGAGAGAGCGCTTTAAACAGTGTTTTTCTTAGAAGAAAATTACACATAAAACGCGTCTGAATAAAGCACAAGACGAACATTTTTCGTGATAACAAGCCCCTCCCTCCCTCCTTCCCTCTCGCTACTCTGTCGCGAACGCGCGTTGTATTAACCGGTAACGCTTCTCTCATTATTCAGCCCTGTTCCCCGTATTCGTTTTACTTTCTCATCAGAAAAATCCAATCTAAACGAATTAACTGCACGTGATACAGCAACGAGGTGTTCACCGCCACCTCGTTCCTCTTCTCTGGGAACGTCGCAACTCACATCGATCTCTGCTCGCTAAAGAGTGAAACAGTAGACTTTTGTGGCATAATCGAAGTCCGCCACAGCGGAGAACTATATGGTTGCGTACTTGTTTAGTTCTCCGACTTCCGAGCGAGCATGGAGGAGAAGAGAGAGAGTGAGAGAGAGAGAGAGAGAGAGTGTGTGAGAGAGAGAGAGAGAGAGTGAGAGAGAGAGAGAGAGAGTGAGAGAGAGAGTGTGAGAGAGAGAGAGTGAGAGAGAGAGAGAGAGAGAGAGAGAGAGAGAGAGAGAGAGAGAGAGAGAGAGAGAGAGAGCAGCTGCGTATAGAACCCCGATGAGCGCGGAAAAGCTCGGTGACCGCGAGTAAGAAGAAAAGGAAGAACGACGGGCGGATGGTGCCCATAGGCGGCAGCGGGAGTAGGCAGGGCAAGAGAAAGAGACCCGGTGAAAATGCTGGTGCCACCCTCCTTAGGCATTTTCAATTACGCGAAATTACCTCGGGATATTAATAATGCTGGCTGATATTTACGCTGTTGCTGCCGCTGCCGACGCACCCACCGCACTGTTGCCTGTGCGCATTGCCGTAAATAAAGTAGTACGCCGGTACAGGCGAATAAAGCTTATTAGGCGGTCGCGTGCGCTGAAAATATGCGTGCCACACCGAAGCGTACGAGCGTACGTGGAGCCGTGTTATACAAGGTGGCGAGAAATAGTAGCGTCTCCCAATCGGAATTGCCGCCGTTACCGCTGGCGGGGGCGTAAGCCAACCCCCCTCGTCGAGCTGTTTGCGAAGAGCCGATGACGAAACGCGCCTAGACTTCCTCGGCGATTTTCGCACGGAAAGAATTTTATTTACTCATTTGCATATTTCCGTAAATAATCCCTTTGGTATAATACATTAAATAAAATGTATAATCGAAAAACAAAAGAAAAAGAAATAAGAAAGGAGAAAAGCAGAGGAAATATATATATAAAAAAAAAAAGGTAAAGAAAAAAGATAAAAACAAGGGCAGATTTCGAAAGTAAAGAATTTTCGGTTCCTCTCTCTTTCTCGCTTTCTTCGGCTAGGACAGAATTCCCGTGAGACGATCATCTCACAGACCCGCGTGCGGACGTGTCCGCGAAAATTTGCCGAAGACGTCCGGTAACTGAAATATTTCGACTACGTTGAGATCGTGGGGTATCTTCCTCGTACATCTGATCCCCCGACAACGTCAAATTACCGGCTCGACTTTTCACCGGACTCTGTCGCGAAAGTGCAGACTCAAAATCGCGCGATAGGTAACGCGATAGAAAAACGCCGGCAACAGCGCAAGAAGAGACAAAAAAATTGCTGACTCACGAATCTTATTTCGAAATCGGAATATACGATATATCGGATTCTTCCCGCCGTCTCTTTCCCTCCGCATGCGTCACGCCGAAAAATCACGACAAATTCTCTGTCTCGAGGCTCTCAAGCCAAGCGAGGATCCCCTTCAAAATTTCAGCAGCGAATGCTGGGTTTATTTAGCATTATTAAGCTCGGTGAATAAACGACGCGACTTCCCGTCGAAGTAATGGCTTTCAAAGCTGCGATTATTTATACATACCGCAATGTATAGCTACGCGTTCACGAGATGCGTACGTATGCACGCACGCGCGCGCGCGCGCGTGTGTGTGTGTGTGTGTGCGCATGCATGCGGATGTGTGTACGCGCATGCTGGCGCGTGCACGAAATGAGTAATTCGATTTCCGCACAGTTTCGCGTTTCCAAGCGTATTACGTTTAAAAGAGGTTATTCGTTTGCGCTCGTGATTCCCATATCTTCAGAAATTTTCGACGTGCAAGTAAATCCGAGACCCCGATTTTTCACGTCACCGTATCACGTAAAATGCGATCCCTCACTCAATTCACTTCGATCGTCATTTAACTCTCCTCTCTCTTACTCTCTTCCTCTCGAACATGCACGTTTTCGAAGTCTCTCCCGACGTTATCAACGAATAGATGGATGGGCAAATGGATAGACAGACAGACGGACAAACGGACGAACGAACGAACGAACGAACGAACGAACGAACGAACGAGCGAGCGAGCGAGCGAGCGTTAGAGGAGCCTCCTGCTCTATCGCGCAGATATTCCGAAGGTGTTCAGCAAAATCTCGCATGTGTGGTTTTACACGTTAATTGCTTCGCTTTGATTGCACCGCGGCCGCCGAAATTCCACGGATTTCCTAAATTAACAATCTTCGAGAGCCTCGTGCAGTATTTCCTCTTAACTCTCCCTCTCTCTTTCTCTGTCTCCGACGGAAATGTTAAAGCCCGTTCTCCTGATTCGGCGCAATTAACGCGCTAGCTTGTATAAATATTACATCGAGCGAGAATGCCGGCTGGATCTAAAGCGATTAAGCGCCCGGAGAAGATAGAAATGATTTATCGCAACGGCGGCGCTGGCGGCCGTGGAATAATACAGTCAGCGAAATCATTCGCGCATAGTGTCACTTTCCGGGACGCGTCAGGAAATGCGCGAATAGCTCGCAAGAGCTTAAACTCGACGAGCCGAAAGTGCGCAACTTCGTCGGGAGAATTCGAAAACGCGTCTGCTGCCACGAAGTCGTTCTCGCAAGCTTCCGTGCGCGCGCCCGCGCGCGCGCGAGAGAGAGAGAGAGAGAGAGGGGAGGGGGGGAGAGCCGCGTACACACACAAGAACAACATTCTTGCAGCTTTTCGTGAGGTTCTCTTGTACCTTTTATAATCCAAACTATCTATCTTGCGAGAGACGTACAAAGCCAGGTATAAGATAGCGAATATATCCGCGCCCTATTAAATTTCGCTGAATTATTCATAAGTGAAAAACACATGCACACGTACACACACATGCACACATACGCGCCTCGTCAGGATCGGTGATACGAACACGACGTGCGTTTTCCTCTCCCGCGGTGCGCACGGACGAATATCCGATATTACTCCGTTTCACTTTAACGTAATTCACTTTTGGGGGCAAAAACCGGATTACACGCGTTCGCAAACGTTTTAATTATTTGACGCGACATTCATACACACACACACACACACATCAAAAGTACACACGCAAAATCGCGCAAGAAAAATTATACAACGTATACAACATACACAACGCGTTCCATGGAGGTATGAAGAGAGAAAGAATAGGCGAGTGAGTAATCTGATTTCAGAAAGTAATTATTTTCCGCGCGTGCAAATGTTTACGCACACAAATGTGTGTCGCCTTGAATACACTCGCGAACAAAAACGCAGCCCGACCATCGCGCATAGTATTTTAATCAATCGCGAACGCGTGGACCAAAGAACAGATTTTGTGCTTTGCTAAATCAACGTTTAAACATACTCATCTTGTCTGGCATTCTTCATTTCTATCTTAACGAGAAAAGGAAATTGACACAATCATTCGTTCTTGCCGATTATATTCACGCAGAGAGCTTAATCTGCCAAACTAATGATCGAGAATAAAAGCCGCGCGCGTTTGCTCGTCTCATAGCGAAACGCGACGGCGCACAATCCGCGCGCCGATCCGATTTGTATGTGTAGAAAAAGAACGCCAGAGACGCTCCGACGATAGCGTTATTCAAATGTAACCGCAAGAGTTTTAAATTACGTTAACGCGGACGCGCCTACATTTCACGTGGGAACAACGCGCGCGCGTCCTCGACTCGCTGAAAAAAGTGAGCAAACGCACGAATATCGCAGGGAGGAGTCGCCACATTTGCTGTCGCGATTCATGAGTTTGAGCCGAAAAGTTGCTCGCGTGGACTGGAGTGGACGACACGTTGGTGGTGAGGAGATGCGGGGGGGTGTGGGTACAGGGGATGGTGGTGCCGCCGCCGCCGCCGCCGCCGCTGTCTGCGGCACAGCCGCCGGTTTAATTACATTTTTCGCCGCTTCTGTATATCAATATCAGTTTAGACTTTGGCGATTAACGAGGCCCGCTCAGCAACGGCGGAGTTGGTTGCGATGGAAAGTCGGAAGTGGAAGCGGCGGCGGCGGCGGCGGCGGTGGCGCTGGTAGTAGGGTCGGTTGATTGTGTGTAACTCTAATGCCATCTATCACGCCTTCATTCCCCATCCTCGGACCTTTCGCGATGCCGCGACGGAGAGCGAGCATGGGGGAGATGGGTGTGGGATAAAAGCGAGGAAAAGTAGCGTCTCGAAGATGAATGGCTCGGGCATCGATGACGCCCGGAGGTGTGTGCGAGAGCGCACGGGAGAGTATCGAAAAATTTGCCGACAAGAAGAGCGCCGGTGGTTCGCGAAAAATCGCTAATGGACCATTCATTTTTATTTGGCTGCTGTTACTTCTTGCTTTAGCCAGGGGAGAAGAAGAGGGAGACAGAGTAAGCGAGCGAACGGGAGGGGGAGAGAGAGAGAGAGAGAGAGAGAGAGAGAGAAAGAGAGAGAACGACCCGCTCATGCGAAAACGGTATGTCGACTTTATCCAGGATAAAGAATTTATGCTCGCGAATGGAATTCCCGATTATTCGTCTCGATGCGTGCGGCAAAGATATAAGTAAGAAAACTTGTCTCTCCGGGGGCAGCCAAGGGGTTGCGCGGATACCTCCCCCCTGCGGAAGCGTCCACGCTATTTCCGACGGTATCGGTATCGCGTGGGCCAACTAATCCCCAACTAATCCAACCTGATACTTGACAATATCGCGTTAGATGGTACGTAATCCATTTATCAGGTCCGTGAGCTACGGTGTCGGGGATGAAATTATCGCATTCCGGCACGAGGATGGCCGAAAACGCCTAAACCGTCGCGCCGTCGGGCGGTTATCGACGCCTTCGCTACGTAAAGCGAGGGTGGTCCCCGTTGCCGTGATGTCCGAGAGGCGAGAGGTTTGGCAGCGCTCGCTCGACCACGTCCCGCCGATATTTCTGCGACGTAAAACGGAGAATGTGGCTTACGCCACCGGAATGGAATAACGCGCTGGAAAATGCGGCGGATGATGCATGCGCCAACTGGCGCTGGGGGTACGGATGAGAAACAGTGTCTTACGAGGGATAGCCACGCCGCTGTTCCTTCGGCCGTAGCCTGCCCGACGCCGCCGGAAGCATCCGTCTCTCCTCTCTTCTCTTCTCTTCTCCCCCCGCGCTCTTGCCTATCTGCCTTGCCTCGCGATGCAAACTTTTCAACGCACGCGTTTACACGTCGCTCGTCCTCGAGTTTACAGACCCGTTGATAGATTCTCGCGGCCGTTCGCTCTCTTTCGTCCGAGCGACCAGCTGACGAACCGCTCTCGTCCGCGAGCGGTGAAAGTTTCGTAATTTCCGTGTGGAGAACGCGACCCGACTACTTATTTATTTTCGCGCGAAGAACCTCGCTGGAACATCAAATTATTTGATTTTCCTGCCGCATCGGCAGGCCCAACCTCGTGACGGCGCGATTATGATTACTCGGCCGTATGAACGGGCAGATCGTTAAATGAACACCGCGGAACGAAGCGTGCACTACGGGGATGATCGTCCAAAAGTGAACTGTAACGTCCGCCCGGTGCGCGTTCACTGTGTGTGCACTGTGTGGGCGAAAATTCAATAGCCGATAAAATCAGCTTTCAACCCGCCGCCGCCGCGCCGAGGCGCGGCCATTTGCAACAATCGTGGGCGCAAAAAGTAATATGAACGCGTAGCATTAACATATACATATTAAACGTTACGCGAACGCGCGCGTTTGTGCGTTCACATATCGCGTCGATCCGCGCTGCTGAAAATCACGGCAACGAGAGACCAACCCCGACTCGGTCAAATTTTAACACAGAGCGAGAGAGAGAGAGAAAGAGAGAGAGAGAGAGAGAGAAAGAGAGGAGCATTGGGGATAAAATTTTTCGTGATCCTCGGCGAGTATGACCGGCTGCTAATGAGAAATGTTTCATCGTATTTTTCCGCCCATAGTCGAAAAAATTCGAAGCGCACCGTCGCGATCATCGCTTACGCGTTCGTGCGCGGATCCCGCGGCGGCATCACTGATACGATTATTTGTGCACGATAACGGGGACACCATGACACCAGAGCACTCTTTGCCATCATGAGGAGCGTTAGAGCCGCGAAGGAGCATGGAGTAAGGAGCACTCCGGAATAGAGCTCGAGGTTATGGCATCCTATAACGCGGAGGCGCGCATACGATATAAGAGTGGCTGCTGTGCGAGACACCGTTGCTCGGAATTCTCGACCGTAGTCTTCAGCTATTTATCCCCCCTCTCTTTCCAGTTTTCCTGCCGGTCACGTGTTATTCCTCTCGACTAGGGTGAAAGTAATAATCGCCAACAATTGCAAAACAATCGTTACGTTCTCGACAAGTGCAATTTACCGTCCGCGGGCTTTCGCTGCGTTTTTCTTTGTCGACGGCGTTTATGAGAGCAAAATCTCTCTCTCGCGAAGCGAACGGTACGAATGGATTTTTGTTCAGCTGACTTTCACCGCGGCGTGAGAATCTCGCGAAGTTCATTCTTCCTTGTTACGTAAAGGCGGGGAACATAAAGATGATGAACAGCCACTAGTGTGATTCGGCACGTTGTCACGTGCCTTCCGAATGACCCTGCGACATTAAGGGAGAGAGTGCGCGAGGGAGAGTCTTCCTGTGTATAATAAATTTGATGTTTCGTCCATCGACGACGTTGCTCTCGGACTGCGCGAATACGGAAATACCGGAGGGATACTTATTGGATATTAAACGGGCATTCTCTCCCCATAGATCTCCCACGTCACCTCGCGCTGTCACAATGACAGCCTTTGGAAACTCGAAATACCGTAACGCAGTGTCCATGACTATCCAAGACGTAACCGTGCAATTCCGTTGCTACGGAATTCGCTGCGGAATGTAGCGAGTATCGATCTACTTGCAGCCGAACTCTAATAAATGTAGCATACGTCCGCCAATGGAGTAAGAGGCGAGGAAAGAGAGGAGGGAGGAAGAAAGAAAGGGAAAATGTGAGAAAAACGAGCGTGAGACACAAAGTGTGGATGAACAATTTACGTTCATATAGAAAACGAAAGGAGAAAATCAGTCAGTAAAAATAAAACACACGCACTGAAAAAAAAAGAAGTTATAATAAATCAGTGAAGATACGCCGTCTGATAAACGACGATTATAAAAGGGTCGTCCGACGCGTGCTTCTCTTCGCTCGTTTCAATCTCCTTTTCTCTTCTCTCTGCGATCAAATATAAACGACGTAAGCGCGATGTAATTCGGGAAAAAGGAGAGAAAAATGTATGATCATGAGAATCGTTGGGAAATTCGCTACGAGGGAATCAAAATCTCTCGCGAACGCATCGCCAATCGAGATAGCACGTGTGCGTGGTGCACTATCGATTAATTATAATAATATTAATTGGTACAACATAATTTCTGCATTATGCTTCCACATTAATTAAACTTCATCCTATCCTATTTGTTATGTAAAATTATCGCAACAATTATTATCTGTTTTGTATCGCGTTCACACATTGAATTTGAATAATTCATGCGACGCACCTAAGTCCTGAATGACGAGCTCGTTTCCGAATTAGACCAGACACAATGAAATTTCGCGTCCCTTACGCGCCGAAAGGGGAAATCTTGACGGAATAACGATCAAGGACTTCTGATACCTCACTCTAACATCGGGAGTCGGTCTGCTTGGCGGCATTCTCGACGACCCGTTATCTCTGCTTTCGGTCGCCGCTACGGGAATGTACACCTCGGCCTCTCTCTCTCTCTCTCTCTCTCCCTCACTCTCTCGGGCTCCCTCTCGATCTCTCGTTCCTCCCCTTTGTCGACGACGAGAGGGCCAGGACTATACGAAAGGAACATCCTCCGACCTACGCTAGAAGAGCTCTTTGCGCCGCTATAAAAACATTCCACGGCCGGCATAAAAGATTCCCGGTGTCAAATAAAAAGCCGCAGTTGATCAATTCTTCGGCTCCTTCGCCCTCGGGAAACCCACCCGCGCGGTAACTTCTACCCTCTCCCCCGTTCACCCGCCGCCTCGTCTCGCTCGATGGAAGAGGAATTTCGTGACGTCTATAACGCACCCTCATATCCCGAGAGCGTGGATCGGCCTTCCAGTTCTCGACGAACATATTCGAACTGCGATGAAATCAATTCCTAAGGCTGCTACTCCTCCGTATCTCTCCTCTCTATCTGCGTCTCGCTCTGGTCTTCTATTTTACTTTTAGCCCATTCACGTCGGCAATGCCGATGTGGCGCCGTTTCGCGCCGGAGGAAACAGCCCAAGTAGAAACGCCCCGAGCCCGGCCGGACATACGGCATTAAACACGGCGAACGCGCTTCGACGTTACGAGCGATCTTACGAGATCGACTCGTTGGGTCGCGAAAACAAGAGCAAACGCTGAAGAAACAACATTCTTCGCATTTTCAGCACTGAACAATTACTCATTTACTCATTCGAAATCTCAAGCTTCGCTTTCTCGCGTTGGGTCTCGCAAAAATGTATTGCGATCGACGAGTCCCTTTTCCTTCCCATGAGTTTCTATTTTTTATGCTTTTCGAGAGGAAGGAAGCACGACCTACATACCTGTCCCGGCTGAGTAAGAGATTTGCACCTCTGATGTCGACAAATATTAGAACGATATTTTTTCACGATGCGCGGACAGAGAGAGAGAGAGAAAGAGAGAGAGAGAGAGAGAGAGAGAGAGAGAGAGAGAGAGAGAGAGAGAGAGAGAGAGAGAGAGAGAGAGAGAGAGAAAGAGAGAGAGAGCACGTTAGTTAGTTGGTCGGCTGGCTGCTTGGTTGGTTGCATCGACTAATTATTTATTACCTCGTAAAAGTAACGCTCTTTCGGCCGTCTGAATAAGTAACTGCCATTAAGCTCGAGCGTGTGGACGATATATCTGCCGGACGTACGAGAGTGTTTCCGGCAAGAGCACGACTTTTACGAGCGCGTTGCAAGACGATCGTCCGCGGTAGAGTAGTGCTCTCCTTCTCTCTCTCTCTCTCTCTCTCTCTCTCTCTCTCTCTCTCTCTCTCTCTCGTGTAGACGCTCTCCTCTGCTCCACGTCCTAACTATATACGTCTATAACCCGTCTATTCTCGTCGGAATTCAAAATCCTGGGAGTGTATCGGCGGTTCGTAGATCGGCCAACTTCGGCCTGACAGAACGTATCTCGAATCACTGATCTCAGATGCACGACGAAAATCTCGAGCCGTTTCGAATGCCGTTCGAACGAGCCGAAAATTCTCCAAAGTCTTCGAGGTTTCACGGCAGCCCCGAAGCTTTCTCGAGTGCCTCGAGAGCCTTGTCTCGCGGGCCAACTATCACGACTATGCATCCTCATCATGTGACTCGATATGCGTCCATTCGTTACTGCAGCATGCAGACAGTTAGATAATCCAGTGATTTCTGCGCGATATCCATTTTCATTTTGAATTACATTAACGACGATAATCCGGTGTCTTCGTACGCGCAAGATGTTGGTAAAATTTTCAAGGTAAAGGAAATCAGATATTCTTCATCTGGCTATCGATTATCCGGTAACTTGATGTGTGGTTAATATTCCATCGACGAACGAACAACCGTTATTCCCGATCAATGGACATTTGCATTACAAATGTAATATACAATTTATGAGAGAGGATGCAAAACCTACTTACCACCAATCTGTCAATTTGGCTCTCTATTTTTTTCTCCTTTTTATTCCAGCGTTAACGAAACTCCGATAGCGGGCATTAGCGAGTGAATACGTCGCTTACGAGCAGTAAAGGGCTAACGATTATTCTGAGAATACGAATAAACAATTCTTCGTAGTTGCGATAAAGGAAATGACCGTTACTTTGTCTGATTAGTAGCGTTAGTTCACGCGTTCGAGTGTTCCAGTATTTTTAGTATTCTTGGTACATCCGTAACTGAAAACCCGCATAGTAGGGTGAAGAGGGGTTGGACGCAGGTGTTCACGCGCGTTTGTGAGAGCTCGTTTTGCCAAGCAGCACGATGTATATTTTTGAAAATACGAACGAGCGCTTCCGTGTCACGGTTGCCCAAAATATTCGCGCGATTTGCTTGGATATGTGGCTAACGTATTCGTCCTTTTGCAAAACCATAATTGGAAGATGGCCACAAATCATCAGCCAAAGTAAGTCAAGTAGAATTGGCCAATGTAGCAACAGTGGTAGAGTTATCGATAAGAGTATCGAGAGATACGATGCCTATATCCAAGTAATTAGATCCTCAGAGTTTATATCAGACTAAATACTAGATTAAAAATACTAGATTAATGTCGTTATCCTTTCGTTATTTTCATACTTTTGTAAGTGTATAGAATTCCCTACCGTCCTATCATTGAAATTCATAAACGTTTAAGAATCTATTTTCGCCGAAAATCAATGCGATTTGTTTAAGTCGCGCACTACAAAAAATGACACATTATGAGCGTCTAATTTGACACTCACCATTGACGATATCCAACGAAATCCAGTGAGAAATCCGAGAATGATGACGACTGTATCCAGCATTACGTGTTCTATATCCGTAGTCTTGCGCGACGTTCTAGATCTGCATATTCCACACTTCACTCGTGACACGATATTTTTGATGGTATTATATGGTCCCATTCGTCGAAACCAATGAAACTATATACTGTAGTCACAAGTACTTCTAATAATGAATACACACATATATAATCTTGTTAAACTTTCATCGGCGAGGCCGTAGCATTTTTCCTCAAATGGAAGCTAGAGAAGAAATATCTTGTTTCGACAATGTGTCTGTCGAACAACAAAATTCTCGTTTCATGAAATTCTGCACGATGAAATTCTTTTTTTTATTAACAATATAAATATCGAATTTGAAGATGATTTTATTGAATTCATATGTAACGTTTCGCACGGTTTCAACACACATTCCAGACGCGAATCATGCATAAAAATCGATAAAATAGAAGCACTTTGAACATCATGAAAGGAAATATAACATTTTGCGAATGACATATTCGTCAAAAAACGAAGTCCTTATTGTGCAAAATTAATTTTTTGAATCAACGACAGATACATAAATATCAAACTCGAAAATAATTTTATTGAGCTTTTACGTATAATGAATTGCACGATTTCAGCAAATATTCGCAAAGTGAAGTCGTATACAAAAAAAGATCACAAACCCAATTACAGGACTTTTGATAAAATAGAAGCATAAAAGAAAATATCTCGTTTCGTGGATAATGTAACTGCCGGAAAATGAAGTTTCGCGAGACACTAATTTTTGTACTCAACGACAGATATAAATATTACAAAATCAAAAATAATTTTATTGAACTGTCGCGCGCTCGCGTGACGAGTTGGACGATTTCCACAAATACTCGCGGCGTAAATCGCGTTTAAATAATCGATAATGAAATTGACAATCATGCGCTGAAATAATATGGTAAAACTGTAAATTTGAAATTCGCGAGTGAAGCAATCACAATTCGAATTGAAGATACTCACGTCATTCGCGAAATTTGTCTACGTATCAAACGTAGGTAAAGTGAGCTCGTATTTTGCGCGGGATGGCACATTTCGCATTGCGTATTTCGCGCGCTGTGGTGTTTCTACGACGATGTGGCGTATTTTCATGTAGTAACCTGATCAAAACAATTAAAGGTTCACACGGGAAATGAATATTTCTTCTAGTTTATTGCGTAAATTGAACCACAAATAAAAGAAACGATTAAAACATTGCATTTATATATGATCTCTAAAAGATTGATGTTAAATGTTTAATATTTCAAATATCTGTTAGGCAAAGATTGTAAAGAAGTGGATCCCCATTGTTCCGAGCAATGTATTTTTTTTTTTGACAACGTATACACACATACGCAAAAAATCTACGACTAAAATCGCATTGATTTGGCAAACATCTACAAAAAATCATCACCAAGAAATTTTGTGCTGATTTTTCTTGCTGCGCTTTTACCATCAAATTTACTTTCGATACAAAATGTGCAATAATAGTTTAAAAAACGCAGTGATTTGGTTACATGATAATGCTCGACCACACGTTACAAAAGCATACGTTATCAGCACCTCAATGAGAAATCCTATCACACGCTGTATATTCAGCAGATTGTGCTCCTTCAGATTATCACTTATTTCAATCGATGCAGCACGATCTTGCTGACCAGCGCTTCAAAACACATGAAGAAATAAAAAATGGCTCGATAAATAGATTGCTTCGGAGGACAAATATTTTTTTATCGCGGAATTTACTTATTGACAGAAAAGTAGGAGAAAGTTACAGCTAGCGATGGAAAATATTTTGAATAAAATATAGTTTAACGTCTTTCTAAAAAAAGCGCGTTTCTTGCAAAAAAATCTTTCAAAACTAACCGGAATCTGATATTACAATCAGTTGTCTTATAAAGAGAAAAATTTCACTTTATCAGGGAGAAAAACAAACTAATACTGTTCATTCTTGGGTGCGACGGGGTTAATGACCGTGAATTGAAGAACAACCAAAACAATCGTTTGAATAATCTTGTTTTGAAAGATTTTTGTTTTCAACACCTAGCATGTCTAAGCTGGAAGCCAAGAAGAAAGTGCAGTAGTAAAGTACAGTCTCCTACAGGGATTGATATCTCACACTAATGACATCTCGTTTCTATAAATTATTTTTCCTTCATCACTGTCTCCCCGTTTCTCAAAAATTTAGGACCTACGGTAGTATAGTTCGTGAGACAGTTGCATGGCAACCGAAAGATCATCCGGGTTCGATTCTAGCCCAATCAGTCCGTCCCTAAAACATTACGATGATGATGACGATGACAGAGATTTGAAAGCCTTCCAATTAAATTATAGCGACAGACAGATTCCTCGTTATCTGCGAATTAAGAACAAAGAGATTCAACGTTTTTCATTATTCGAGATCGGTCTCAGCATGCCTTCACACGACTGTACTATTATTTAACATTTGTTACATTGTAATATCATCATATCCGTTATCATTATTATATGATCGATATGATTACCATCACCAAATATAAGAACTATTTAACAGACTAGCTCGCGGTATCTCAAATTCCTTCGTACGCGTTTTAGAAATCCCATCGCGGGAGACAAGAACCTTTCATCAGAAAATAACGAGACTTGATCCCGACATCACGCACAATCCGAGCTTTGCGGAGTCAAACGACGCTCGATCTCGGACAGTTGCGCTCTTGCTCGCTCGCTCCATTCCGGATTACATCATGGATAGCCAGTGTTCTAATTCTGGTGGCGCAGGACGACGAAGACAGCGGTGGGTCATAACGGTCCGACGTGGATTTCGTGCGGAGAGTGCAAGAGGTTAAATCGAAAGGGAGGATTATTGCGACGGTATTTCGGATATCGCCGAGGACACGTAAACTCCTGAGGACTCGCCGGCGGCTGGGCCAGAGGGTTCACGACTGCGGACTCGGTACGGCACGATACGTTCGGTTCTCGTTCTCTAGGTGAGTGTAATCGAGGTTTCGCGAAGACCTAGTGAAATAGAGGCTGCGAAGTGAGGCGGTGTGCGGCGAGGACGAGGGACGGGGCGGGGAAAGTGATTTCGACCATAACAGCTGCTCCTCCTTGCAGTGATCCGAGGGAAGGAGGACAGGGGGTGGGGGGGTGGGGTGGGCAGCGACTGAATGAAACGCGGAGTTCCTCGGGGAGTCGCGAGGGAGTTGGCCAGGAGTGATCTGGAACGTCTAAGACGACGAGGTTAAGCAAATGTGTGCTTTCCGACTTGGGGAGAGTCTAAGATTACCTCGAAAAGGTCGAGAGCCTATACGGACGCTCGGCGGTTCTCTACGTACGTACGTACGTAGGTACGTCTGGGGGAACTTTGACACAATTCTGGCTGCGCGGAATCGCTTTCTCGTGGTGTCTCTCCGGATTTGAGTACTTTTCGAGTCGTCGCTCGTTCCCAGCGTGGACACACGGGAAATGGTATCGGGAGTTCGGCCGCACGCAAAAACCGCTCGGCAGCATTGATTCTCGATATTCCCGCGTGAAACAAATCGATTTGCGATTGGCTGCTTGCGATTTCACGATATGCGATGCGTCAGTTTCCTCCGACGCGCGCCTCGTATGTGTGCGTGACTGCGCGATTTTATTCAAAGATAATAATCTTTGTTAACGGGAAAACCTTTCAGCGTGCAAAAAATAAAGCCGCATATACAGAAGTATACAGAAAAGTAAAATAAATGAAAATCTACGTTACAAAAACCTGTGTAGAACTAAGATGTGGAAAAAGGAAAATCGCGCTCTCCAAACGACTATTTCGATCTGTTACACCGCGACTATTCGATCTCTCCCACGCAATTCGAGGCGCAGCGCTTAATAGCGTGCGAGATATTGCGCACATTCCCACTCATAAACGCTCGAAACGCTAAAGCGCAGCTCCAAGGAACGAGAGTCTCCCCTCGTTCCCGCGTTCTGCATGCCAAATTCTTCCATTCGCGAGACACAGATGCGCTGAGAGCTATCGAACTCTCTCCTGCGGCTTGCTTTAATTGGGACAAATTACTCGGTGTACGTGAGCCGTGATCGAACGACCTCGCGATCTCATGGTTCAAACGCAAGTTTGCGTTAACCCCTATCTCTTTGACGCGAGCAAGTACTTTGCGGACTAAATTAAATCGATCGCGTGAATAGCTACTTGAATTCTCCACTCGTCCTGTTTCCTCGCGCTCTCTTTCTCCCGTACGTGCTCGCGCTGGCAAATTTTACTTTTTAATTATATGACCTCTCTAGACTCCTGGCTTTCTAATTTTCATATTTTTACAGTTGATTTGATATTTTTTATGTATGTATATATAGAACATTCTCTCCATCTTTTCCTTTTCCTAATTCTCTCTCTCCTTTTCTTTCATTCATTTTCCTTATCCGCTTATTATGTAACGTGCTAACGTGAAACCTGACTCTGTATTAAATACATCAATTACATTAACTACCAGATATTAATTATGGAGGAGAGTATATCGCGGATTACACTCGAGTCAAAAGTTATTTTAGACGAAGAAGAGAGAGAGAGAGAGAGAGAGAGAGAGAGAGAGAGAGAGAAAACGGCGAGTGAGAGAATTGACGATGGTAGTAAATTTGTCATCGCGGACCGGTAGACCGTGTCTCTGGTGTCTCATAAAAAATGATCGATCGCGGTAACAACAACCACCTCGTCCGTGACGGACGATTGAGTTCGACTGGAGACATTGGATATTAAGAGGCGTATCGATTTATAAGAGTAGTTCCCCTCCATTAAAAGGCCTAAACCCTCGGCTCTGCGTTCTCTCCTTTTCCCTTTCGTCTTATCTTACATTGCCAACCATCGAACCGGAGGACGTCCGTTCGCTCACTTTGCCGAAACCATTGAAACTCCCATTCTCGATCCGAGATTAAGAAACTCGCCAGAGGTTGACGGCGAAGAGGGGGAAGAAGTAAGGAGGGTAGGAAAAGAAGAGAGAGAGAGAGAGAGAGAGAGAGAGAGAGAGAGAGAGAGAGAGAGAGAGAGAGAGAGAGAGAGAGGGAGGGAGAGAAAGAGAAGTGAGGGAGATCAAACGTGAGCCTTGGATACGTTCGATCATCCATCACTGGCGGTAGTAATTTGGTGTCAATTTTTCGCGACTAAATGAAAGACAGGCAGGTTCGCACGCGGGAGAAAGCAAGAGAGAAGGGACCCGAAGCGAGCTATTCCCGCTCGATACCGGTAATAACGCGTGCGAGATACCTTCCCGCGAAAGTGGTTCGCTTAAAGCGGAGGACGCGAATGACGAAATTCGCTTGTAACTCGTGCCATTAGTGGCGCGAGTCGGTGCACGATGATCGCTCAAGCACGTCGAGCAACCCTCCGATTGGTTCGCGGAAACTTCGTGACGCGCCTCGATAACGCCCGATATTTTATTCTCGACCTAACATCAGGAGTTTATCGTTCAATTTGCATATTATACGCGATACAGACACACTAATGCTGAGGTTTAAAATATATCGCCAGAAATTTGAGGATAGCCGAGACAATAAAGTACCCAAGAATAGTGACGCTCACGCGGTCCTGATGAAGGAAGATACCTCGTAAGCTGTTGGGTTATCACGAATCGTACACCCCGATATCGATCGCGGTGTATGTCGTACTGCCGACATCCACCTGTGGTCCTTGTACAACGCCACATGCTCGACGGTGATCCCCGTCCACGTCGAATGATCGCCGCGACACGCGAAATCAGTACATACAACGTCGCGTATTTGTGCGGCCCGGTAACTCGTGAATTGAACGAAGCAATCAGTAGACCTCCATTATCTGGTTCGGCTTCACCGCCGACGTGTCGGTGGAATCTCCCACATTTATCTTCGTTTTCGAGAATTTATGATAGTCATCCCCCCCCGGCCGCAGCAGCCGCAGGGGTACCGAGAGCTTATTTCGTTGCCAAGCCTGCTTTGTTCTTTTTTTCACCCTCTTTTTCAGTTCTCTTGTTTTCTTTTTGTTTTTGCTGTCGTTTCGGTTATTTTTCCTTTTTTTTTTTTTCGCCACGTCCCAGAGACATCACCGGGAATCAGTTGCCAGCCTGGGAGGGGAGAGGCAGGGACAAAACGAGAGATCCGAAAAAGAACATTCACGGGATATAGATTCCCGCTATAAATCCGCAACGTTTCCTCGTTGCGACGATCGTGAGGAGGAAGAGAAAAAGAGAGCGAGCGGGGGAGGGAGGGGGGAGAGAGAGAGAGAGAGAGAGAGAGAAAGAGAGAAGGGAAAGAGCGAAAGCGATGAAGAGAACACCTTTGTGTAGAATAATCCGATAATATAATAGCTACCAATCTACCATCAATCGGTCACGCTATCGTCGTAAGCGTGAATGATTAACATTAAACTGTTATTACATAATCCATACAGGCGCGCTCTGGCAGAGTCGAAAAATGGACGGCGTTTCGCGCGATGAATGATTAACGCTCGCTCGCTGACGCGCAGCTCTTGCAGGTCGACAATTTAATATCGCGTCCGACAATCTTCCATCTGTGCAACAGTTAATTCGCCAACGTTCGCGCGTAATAATACGCGAGTTTGGAAATCCAATCGGACGAGATAGAGAAGACTGCGACGAACAAGTTGTCCAAGTTGAAGCCAAGTTTACGGTTGTCGAATGTTTCCCGTGTCCGTGCTGTTACGTCCGTATGTCCGCCAAACGCATTAATTTGACGGCGACCAGCTGCCGATTCCCGAATTCATACTGACGTCGTATTCGACGGTAATTATTAACAAAATGTCTAATTGTTGTTTGTACCTGTGCCCACTTGCCTATCTATCTATCTATTTATCATGTATATATACTACCTACCTACCTATCTACCTACCTACCAATCAGTCTGCTGCGTTACATCTCGCCGCTTAATACAGTTTTCCGCGCCGACCAGCATGCACTATGTGAGTGCCTGTTTCTAACGGAAGTAATCGAAATACTCACGTACGTACGCGGTTACGGGATGATTTCCGAGAGGCTGGAGATTTAGACTGTATCAGCGCAGTAAGGCCGGCGCACGCGCGTGTCGGTGGGTCAGTAGTTCCCGAGCGGCGTTTTTCACGATGCCCTAAACTGCGAGCCATTTTTCAGCGACGCCAGTCGAAAACGGTCACGACGATAAATTTCGTCTCGGAGTTGTAGGAACAATTTATAAAGCTGCCGCCGCCGCCGCTGCCGCCACCACCGCCACCACTGCGCAGCGCATGGGGAAACACTCGCGGCATCCGCGGCTGTGTACGCTTCGACGCCTCGCTTCAGATCGCTATTGCCGGCGACGATGGATCGATTTCACCTACGAATCGCGTATGCGCACGAAAAATGCGTCAGAAAGAGAGAGAGAGAGAGAGAGAGAGAGAGAGAGAGAGAGAGAGAGAGAGAGTGTATGTGTATGCGAATGCAATAAGGGAGGGATGATTTTGCGGGATTAATAAATATTTATATTTCGCTTCGTCACCCCGCTTGTTACTATCTCTTATTGTCATTTATCATTTTTGCTTCTTTCCTGGCATTGCCACTTTTCATACATACTATACATAAAAATAAAAATAAAAAGAAGAAAAGAGTCAGGTGTTATATCAGCTGCGTGGCGAAATTTATTCGACGCTTCGACTATCGAGTCGACGAAGTGTCCAGATTATAATCGCGCTAGAAGAGAGATTAATAAAGTTCGAAGATCGGGACCATAATTTTGTATTTCGTAATCGAATGTAGCGCCAATGTGCAATCAATAGAACTGAAAATACTGAAAAAGCAGTCTTTCTTTTACATACAATACTGTCGCTCCTTTTCTCACTTTCGTTCCCCCTTTTACCGAATACCGATCGCCACAATTGTTTGATAAATTGAAAATGGAACGGTGTAATTAATACCACATACTACATTGTTTCTAATGCCAGTAATACCTCGTTATATAATTACCAATTCATACTCAGAACAATGTAGTTGGACGCGGTGAATCGTAAGTATACTATGCAATTGTGTGCAGTATTTTATCGAATCGTAATGTATTTTCGACATGAGTTGCGCTGCTGCTTGCGCGACCTGCATATTCCATAATAATGAGCTTTCATTGGTCATTCGACATCACGAGTACGCTGTAATCTCTTCATGCGAGAACGTTTATTTTAATAGCAAAAGAGAGAGAGAGAGAGAGAGAGAGAGAGAGAGGAGGGAGGAGGAATACATGAACCCGATGATTTTTGCGTGTCGATCGCGAATTGCATAGAAATTAAAACGACTGGCATAAATTCATTAGTCCCGAAGCTGTTACGAGAGAGTCGACGCTTTCGACCCCCTTTTCGATGCGAACGGTGGCTCAGTAGCTCACGAGAACGCGCGCGAGTGGAACTGACTCCTGGTTAAGCAAGAGGTCAGATATCCACACGATGACGCTTATTACACCGCTTCGGAAACACGCGGGCGCGTGCGTGCTCTTTCGGGAAATTATTCGCGCGAGGGAAACGAGGGGCGGTCGTTGAGACGGCGTCGTCTGGAGCCGCGGAACGATATTTAGAGAGCAGTCCGGTGAGAGAGACGTGGAGACGGCGAGTGGATGGCGGCTGAAGAGTTGCGGTGAGTTAGAGAGGGCTGAAAAATTACCAACAGGGACGAGACCGGCGTGTTGTTACCCTCTCCGTCGGCATGGTGGCTCGCCTTTGCCGAGCAACGCGCGGAAACAGGACGACGAAAAGCTCAGAACGAAAGTGAAGAGGAGGGAAGGAGGGAGGGAGGGAAGGGTAGAGAGAGAGAGAGAGAGAGAGAGAGAGAGAGAGAGAGGGAGGGAGGGAGAGAGAGAGAGAGAGAGAGAGAGAGAGAGAGAGGGAGGGAGAGAGAGAGAGAGAGAGGGAGGGAGGGTGAGGAGGGAGGGAGGGTGAGGAGGAGTGAGGACGAAACAGGGACGAAGCGGGGCAGTGTAAAGTCTGAGCCTGCGGTCTCTCTCGGCACATTTTTTTCCGTTTAAAGCAATTTTTCTGCTCGTTTCTAGCCGTCACCCTTCCCCTGCGCTGTGAACCCGCAAGAGTTCGTTCCCTCTCTCTCTCACTCTCTCTCTCTCTCTCTCTCTCTCTCTCTCTCTCTCTCTCTCTCTCTCTCTAACCGCTTCTCGTTCACTACTTTTCCTCGTCGACGGGTACACCCGGCGCGTCGTGGTCTCGCGATAATTGTTTAAGATTTTCCTCCTTTCCCATCTCTCGTTCGTCGGAACATCGTCTATTTCCTTAAGCGAGTCGATTAGTCACCCTCTCCGGCTCACCAAGCCTCCCTCGTCACCGGAATGCCGTTTCTTTTAAGTTTCCTACCGTTTTCTACCGGGTGACGATAATTGGTCTAGTCCGAATCGGTCCTTCTCGCCTCTTCTCTCCGCTCTCCCGCATTCGTCTTCTCTCCGTGTACCTGATAATTCGTTCTTGTATCGCTGTCCCTTCGGCGCTTCGCGAATTCGCACTCGCGCATTCGAGAGTTCGTCGCTGACAACTGATCTCCGCAATGTTTTAAATTGACGATTGTCTGCTCATGTAAGGGAAAGAGAAACGGAAAGAGAGGAGAAGAGAGTAGTCGGGGAGAGGGGGGGGGGGGTGGTGGAGGAATCGAGGGTCGTTAAGCGAGAAATAACAGGTACGGGAGCACGAAGTTCCGATTGCTTCGTTACGTCAGAGCCCAGCGAACTCTCAAAGTCCCGCTTTCTTTTTCGAAGACATCTCTCTCTCGTCCTATCGATACATCGTCTGTCATCGTCGTCGTCATTGTCGAGCGCTGACGTTATCACACTCCTCGAGAAACAACATTATTTCGTACGAGGCGAGCGCGTCATTCATCGTACGCGTACATGTGTATGTATATATAAGCATAGACGCAAGAATGGACAACTCTTCCACAGCTCGGTTAAAAAAGGTATAACGTTGCCCGGTACGAACGAATAATGCGCGCGTTGCGAAATTTCATTTATGCGCGCGCGCACGGAATCATAATTCGCCACGTTGTCGTTTGTCTTTGCCGCGGCGTAGGCAGGCAGGTAGGGTAGGTTGGGGTGGTCAGACCCTTCGCTGACGTTTAATTGAAAATACCACCCCGACGCGCGACGGGGCGTTCCGCTTTCCGGACGCGGCGCATCCGGCAAGGCAATGTTCGACGATCGATTAAAGTCCGGCACGTCCGACGGGTAGCTTCGCGGGAGACATATCGGTTGCAATCCGGCTCCCGGACTCGATAAAGTGTTAACGAGCGGCGGATTACCCATCTGTCGTTCGCGTCGCTGCAGCGTCCGTCGTAACAACGAGCGGAAGACGAGTGGCCGGCCGAGAGCTACGGACACCGTCGCTACCGTGGAAGGTCGTTAACGTTAATGAATAAGTAAGGTTAATTTGCGAATGAGTTTCACACTACGTGCTCTCATCCCTCTGCCTTGCTGCTGCTGCTGCTGCCGCCGCCGCCGCTGCTGCTTGGCTCTCATACAGCCCCGAGGGCATCATTTCATTATCGAGATCAGAGGCGGACGCTTCGCTGTCCGATTTCTCCCTTTCATCCACCTCGCGTCTCTCCTGTTCTCTCTTTCTCTTTCTCGTGTCGCATCGCATTTTTCTCGGTCGAATAATACTCTCCATTTTCGTGACTTTCATATCCCGATCCTGTTCTCGCGAGAAAAGATCTTCTCGCAGTCTTCGCGGCAAACGGCCTGGCCGTGTTCACGCTACGAGGACGACGAAGAGAGTTTTCTTCTAGCTTCGGAAGTTAGATGTGAAAATGGAGCGGGGGGGGGGAACATGGGCGCACGGAATGTTGCCAAAATTCATTCAAAGACACCGCTAGAATTTGTTTTACATTATAGTCCCCCCTCTCTGTCACGCGTCATTCTTTCTCATTTTTCAGCGGATCCGTTAGCCGCGACTGATCGTCGCATCGTCATAAAACGAAACACGCGTACAACACGCGTCGCGGTATCATCCACGCGGACTCGTTTCCCTAGCACGTCGCTATCTACTCCATGGAACGCTCGAAGCCTTAAATCGTCCGAAGTTAGCGACTATTTCCTATATCCAAACGTGAGCGCGCCTCAGCGTCCCCTCGCGCGACACGCCAAGTTTTCGGCGTCTAACTTTCCTCTCGCGCTCGCTGCTAAACTTTAGGTCAGAACTTAATTCCGCGCGCGCGCGCGCGCGCGCGATACAGGCGTCGGCCCGGAAATACGTGGAAATTGGTCCCTAAAGAAGAAGAACCAAGCGGGGCAGATATGTCCGTGATAAAAAGACAGAAAGAGATAGAGAAACGGGAAAAAAAGAGAGAAGGCAAGAGAGGAGGGAAAGGAAAACGAAAGAAAGAGAGACGGCACGAATTACGCGCGACAAAGTCAGCGAGCGGCGAACGAAGGTGAGAGAACGCAGCTTCGAGGAATATAAATGGATCGCTCGCGCGCGCACTGTCAAAGTTAATTAAATTCCGTTATCGAGGAAGGGAGAGATTTACACGGGCTACGCGCGACGTTACATACATCCGGCAAATGACAATGGAATATGGCAGTCCGCTCGATAAGGCGTAATACCTCAACCCGTCACGGCGTATCTTATATAGAAGGTCGCGCAAGAATTTACGCGAGTATGCGCGAGTGCGGTCCGCTGCTAACCGGAATATGCGGTTGCGCGCTCCCAGCATAAATCACTTCTCGCAATATCCATCTAGGGCCTTCTTCCTGGTGGCCGCCTATTCCTCAAGGTGAATGACTTTCGCAAACCTCCGTTTGAGAGCTTCCATCTGGGCCATCGACGTACCAAATGCCTCTTCTCTCTCGTCTCCCCTCTTCCTCCTGCTCATCCTCGTGCTTCTCGCCAATATTCGTTCGTAATCACCCGTGCGTTTCAATTATCCTCGACGCGCTCAAAAATCCACGCACACGATGACGATGCGCCCTGCTGCGTCTCCTTCAGAGAGACGGTATCTCGACTATTCGCGCCTTATCGCTCGCTTCTCGTTCTCGGAAAGTTCCAGTTTCAATTTTGTGAAATTAATTGAAAAATTCGAGGGTTATTACGTTAGCGCCGCATCGTCGCGCGCTCGGCTCTCGGTTCTAGGACGGGAATTTCAAATGCGCATACTTAATCGCGGCGCGGCGCGAACCGCCGGCCGGGTAGTTTCTTAAAAACGTCTATTAAATGCACGGAAAATCGGGAACGCGTTTCGTGGAGGGCCAATAAAAGTATCGCTCGTCCATCATCGTCATCCTGAACGAGCCTGACGTCGACCTTTTTATCATAGCGCGCCGTGGCGTCGTGATAAAAGTAAAAGCATGTTTCGCAGCCGGCGATGCGTACCCTCCGAGGCGTCTCGTCGCCGCTTAATGAACATTTCCGAAGATGCGTCGCCGTTTCCGCAAATCGATGCGCCGACGATGTTCGTTACCGTCCGTTCGTTTTATCGCAGATTCGTTTCAACCGTTACACGACGACGGCTCCTCGAATTTCACGCTCTCACCGCCAGGGGTACGTGTAATCTCGACGACGAGGCAAGATGAAGGGTGCTCGCGAAGAGGAGGAAGACGAGGAGGAGGAGGAGGAGGAGGAGGAGGCGAAAGAACGGCGGAATACGGCGCTCCCCTGATGAGACCCAAGGTAGAACAGACTGTCGCGGAAACGAGGTACTTCAAAGCGTCATTTACGGGTGAGATTGATTTAATTGAAGGGATAGCTCGAGACGAGAATCGGATGCGATCAGCCGGCGTCACGATTTTACGCGTGTCTTCGTGAGTACCGCGATCTTCCTGCCTCTCTCCTCGCCACGTCGCGTCGCGTCGCGTCGCGTCGCGTCGCCACGCGCGCCGCACACGAAGTCGAAGAGAAAGCCGTTTCCCGTCCCATCCCACCGATAAAACTGCCATCGACGCGACGGCGAAAGAGCGATCCCTCCTCATGGACCTTTTACTTTACCGAATCGACCGCCTTGATTTGTGCGAGAAGGTCCCGGGGATCGGGTGATTTGTTTAGGCTCGTTTAATCGACGCGCCGCCGCGGCCGCTGCCGCGGGATTAATGGCGAAGCACGCGCACGCACGTACATGTCCGCCGATTTTCATTACAGGTGGGCCGCGACCGCTGTCAAACCCTTTCGCAATATTAATACCCACTGCGTAATTTCATTAAAGACAGGCAGGTAGAAACGACCCCCCGAAAAAGACGGTGTACCCGCGTTTGCAGAGGAAACCGTAAGGGATTATTTTTACGGCGCGAGGCAACCCAACGAGGTGATATTTTCGCGGAGTCTTATTTCATCGCGGGAATTAAGAATTAAAAGATGATCAATTAAGAATCGACTGCTGCCGCGTTTCTATCTCCGACGGGATTTATTTCTCGCCAAGGTCGGTCGATTATTTCGCATAGATGCCGATCCTCTCGGGGTCGTTGCGATTTGCATAATGCACTGCTTCGCGATCACGCGCGCGAAGAAACGCTTCGAAAGTACGTCCAACGAAGGTACGTACGACGACAACGCAATCTTCTTTTTTCCGCCCCCCCCCCCCTCTCTCTCTCTCTCTCTCTCTCTCTCTCTCTCTCTCTCTCTCTCTCTCTCTCTCTCTCTCTCTCTCTCCATGGTACAACAAGAACTCTGGCAAACGTCGATAGTATTGGTCGTAAACGTCCCGGTTAAAGTGGCCTTATTCTATGTTTTTATCGGCACGCTAAAGCATGCAAACTACCGCAGCGGCGACGACGCAAATATAGATACGATAAGCGGTGATCTCTCAGAGTCGCGGTAGTAATCTCACAAGAATTTCGCGTGATAACGCGAGCCTGAAATAAAATTTTAGCATAGAAGAGAGGCCCTAATCGCGTATCCCCTGGCTGATTTTCAAATACACGCATAATGCGCGAGACGCAATAATCATTTATATCCACATTGATCATTGATCTCAGTCTAATCCAACGCCCCCTGTAACTGTCGTTTTTCATTCCAAGCTTCTAAATGAGGAGATACTTGTCAGCATTAGCCGCTCCATTAAAGCGCGAAGTGAGGTCAAGGAAGCGTGGTAGACGCCGCGCGATACTGCTTTGAGGTTATCTATTATTCAAACGCGAATCGATCCAGTTTTACCATACGCTGTTATCAAGAGATTCTACGTTAATTACGGGAAACAGATGAGTCCAAGGCCGCGAGATACACTAATAATTCCATTACGTTCAACAACAACAACGGGTAACACTCTGCCTCTCTGGCTCGTTGTCAAAATAATTAATGAAAGTTAAAATTGAAGTCCCCGTTAACCCGCGATGCATCGAAATTCCTGCACATGAAGCGCCGCTTATCGTCTCTCGTGATAGAGGTGTCACATAAACGCGATCGCATAGCGGTCAAGAGCCATCGAGCGATATGCGGTTCGGGAAATATGCATTAGAATCGTTTGACCGATTTCAAAGAAACGATCGACGCCGCCGCCACCGCCGGCACTTACGAGGTGATTCGTCTCTTGTCGGGATACCAGCCCCGGAGGAGCGTCCGGTAAGAAGCCGTCAAGCGGAGAATAATTGGCTGCCGCCTTAGAAATGCATAGAGTTCCAAAGCAGTTGCCGCGGTCAAGTGTCATCGAGTCAGCTGCTCGAGCTTCTCTCCCTCTCTCCCTTCCCCTCCTCTCTCTTGATATGGAATCGAATTATTACCGAGAATCCCACAGAGTGGTCTACCAAAGGAAACAGGACGAAACGAAACGAGAGCGGAGGCTTCGCAAAATGCGCACTACTATCCATCCAACTAGTACGCACCAAGTGCACAACCAAAGATCATATAAGAAGATTCTTTAACACGTTTCAATTACGACGGACAAATTACGCGATGATTGGCTACAATCGTACAGCCTCACGGCCGCGGAACAATCGCCGCTTGATTGCAGTCGTCCGCGTTTATCTGCCCCTCGCGTAAATATGGAGCGTGTTAAACAAGCGGCGGTGACGACCCCGGTCAGCTCTGGGGATCGCTGCTGGTAATCATGCCAATTATTCTTCATCAGTTATTAATGGAGATATTCGATGGAGTCACCAATTAGGACGGATAATGAAATATCCTGCATGTCTGAGAAGGAGAAAGCCGAAGCCGGAGACTTTTCCGACTAGTTTTCGAAGGATGAGCGACAGCCGAGATTGATTTTTAGCAAGCGGGTAAGGAGCCTTTTCGAGCGGCGACGAGGGACGCGCTCTGTCATTCGCGAGAGAGAAGAGAGAGAGAGAGAGAGAGAGAGAGAGAGAGAGAAAAGGGTGTGTAACAGTTGCGCGAATTCGACATTATCGTTTTGCACATGAATCGAGCAATAAAAGATCGCATGTCGACCGACGATATCATTACGCACGATCGCGCTTTATGGCGGCCATTTCTCCTGCCTGTTTCGCCGCTCATAATTCGATTCGAAGTTACACACATTCACCGTCGATACTCGCGAGCTTATGAATGATTTATATGGCACGCTGGGCTGAGCGCGCATCCAAAAGAATTACATCGGCCAAGTCGCATTACGGAAATCGGCCGTCTCTCGATGATGACAGTTGACGATCCCGACCCGGCACGACCTGACCCGAATGTATGATACGTCGTGAGTTTTGCAAACTCAATTTAACGTCCGTGCTCCGCGACGGTTGACCCGATACGACACGATGGGTCCATTGATAAGACAGAACGAAACGAATCGTCGAGTGACGTTGTCGGTCCTTCTTTCTCGGAGCATAAACGTCCGCCTGTCCCTCTCACGAGAGCGCAACGATACATATTATCGATTTGGTCGTGTATATTTCAGCGTGTCTTTGTGCTCGTAAGTCGCTTGCACGCGAGCAACGCAAATGAATATTCCCAATAAGAAAGGAATAAAAGAAACAAAGAGAGAGAGAGAGAGAGAGAGAGAGAAGCAGACAGAGAGGGAAAGAATAAATGAAAAGCGAATTGCCCTTTTTTCAACTTATGAATATAACGAAGAGGCGATTATCCGGGTCGCGGACGCATATAAAGGAGAGAAGGATGGATAACCGGCCAAAGGCTTAAGGATACTTCTCTTATTTTTGCGAAACGTTGTTCTTCACGAGCAAATCCGCATGAATTCCATTTCCCGGCCGGGCGAGCGTTATAACGGCGTGCGCCGCGTAACCAAAGCAAGTAACGATTCCCCCTGCCTCCGTCCGTTCGCCATTGAAGCAGGATAGATTACTGCCGTTACGCGTAACGGAGATAGGTATCGAAACGCGGCTCGCCGATATGATGGAAGACCGATTCGCAACAAAATTCTATCGGGGAACCCCCTTCTCTCCCCCCGCTTGCACTCGTGTTCGCGTTCGAACGCAACGGCGGCGGGCCACCGACTGTCATGGCGGCGGCAAACTGAATTCCTATCGCGCTTAATCAGCATTACTGTCGGTTAACTACTTATGACAGTACATCGTCGCTCTCCGCCTCCTCCAATTACGCGACGTACACTCGGCTTCGGTACATCTCGCCGTTGGCATCAGGTCTTGACGTGTTGCGCGAAGCGACGGCGTGATCCAAATTGCACCCAACGCGTTGCTGCTCTGCCGAATTTGCGTAGCCGTAAAAAAAAAAATAAATAAATAAAAAACAGAGCGAGAGAGGAAGACGAAAAAGAAAATGCGAAATTAAGGACAGACATAGATACGCACGATACGTGGCGCGCTCGAGATTATCCGCGTAAATGTTTCGAAATCGCAGAAAAGTGCATACAGAGGCGCGTTTGAATCGATTGTTACGCGAACGTGACGCGTCACGTGTCACGTTCGTTTCTCGTTAGACTTACATGCCGGAGCCTGGAGGCTCGCCGTGCTTTTCGAACAAACTTTGAACGGACGGATTAATAGCTACTACAACGCCGTCTAATTTTAACATGGAATGCGCGTTGAGAGAGAGAGAGAGAGAGAGAGAGAGAGAGAGAGAGGAAGAGTGAGAGAAAGAGAGAGAGAGAGAAAAGGGGAGGAAGAGAGATCTTGTTACGAATCTTCTCTTTAAATTCTTACGAGAAGATTTACGCGAGCGGAACGCCCACCGAATGCACACGCACGCGCACACACATACACACCCGCATAAATACATTCGAGTGGTTATCGAGAGGGGAGAATAAACTCGTGTAGCACAGTATTATGGAAGCGGCGTAATTTCTACTTGCGTAATTAATGCGTAGAATAATTTAATCGGTGCAAAAAGCGACGCGCACGCGCGAAAGGGCGGCCAGATGGTTTTTATCATTATATGAGACCCGGTATATATAGTATATATATATATATATATATATATATATATATATGTATGTGTCTATTATACACACACACACACACACACACACACACACACACACACACACACACACACACACACACACACACACACACACACACACATATATATACATGCTAAAACTGACCGCGCAGAAATATAACGGAAGAATCGTTGCGCGCAGGCGGCAATGATGGTGGCGGAGGCGGCGGCGGCCATGAAATATTTCCGCTGCCGTAAAATCAATTCATCCAACAAGGAATTCCCTCGGGAGCGCTTATTTAAAAATTCTTCGGCGATTTATCGCAAAGCATTCAGTTTCATCATCCAACGTGACGCATGAATTCAGCTTTGCGCACGACGCCTGTGGAATTCATCAATAACGTCACATCGGTTTTCCGTGCGGTTCAATTTTGATGACGACTCATATTCGACATTTAGCACACGAACGTATGCCCCGTTTCATTTACTGCTGAACAATGGGAAATGGCGGGGCGAGAAACGAAATTGAGAGAAAGCTGGAGGGAACAAGAGAAACAGCGAGAAAGAGAGAGGGGGAGAACGTAGAGCCGGTCGCGTAATTAGACCCTTTAATTAAACTGCGAGAGGAGGAAAAGCGGAGGTGGGAACAAGTAGAACGGGGGACCTTTTCGGGGGTGCGGCCCGGAAGGTGGGTAAGCAGAAGGAGGATGGAATTGCCGGACACAAAGAAGAGGGAAGATAGGGAGGGGCAAGAGAGGGAGGGGGTCGGCGAATGTTGCAGATCGTGATGAAAAACCGTGAGGCTCATACCGATCGCTGCCGTTGCTTTATTATGATCGCGTAATGAAGGCTCCCCGGTAACCGACTTCATTTTGGCCGGCAAAGAGCGATACACGCGAGCGATCTATCCAGCCATCGCTCGATCCCCCGGCCACCAACCACGATACTTCATTTATCCTTCCGCTACGCCGTCAAACGAACAGCCGGCAACTGTAAACCACGATGTATACGCGCATGCTTTGTCATCTCGTCTCTCTTTCCCGCCGCTTGTCATCGCTTCGTTTCTCTTCTACAGTCTCCTCTTTTTCCTTTTTTCCTCTTTTTTACTCTCGGCGGTGATCGAATCACTCTTTTTCTTCCTCTCCACGTTCGATCGAGTAACGATGGATAATCGCTCATCAATCGCGATGTACAAGAAAGTCGACGAGTTCGTTAATTGTACAAATTACTTAAATACTTGCCCCGCGGTCGATCGTTGTGTGCTGAAACTGGACCTACCTCGTCGCATATACACGCACACACATACATAGCACAAAAATTCGATATTTCGACGTTGAGCCCTTACCTTTTAATCCTTTTAATTTCCGCCTCGGTATTTATTATTAAAACGCGCACGCCGTGTGCTGTGTTGTAGGCAAACTTAATACGGACGCGCGCTTAAACGACAGAAATAATAAAGGCACCGACGACGTGTCCGTGAAACAAGGGCGTTCGCGTCGTTCACGCCAACGATGGATTTATCACCTAACGTTCATCGGCCCGCTTGCGTTCGACTGTTCCGCTTTGTTCCGCGCGGTATACGCGTAAGCGAAGCTACAAAAGGTGTCTGCCATCTCTCTTTCTCCGCCGCGGAGATCGACGACGAGAGCGCTGTAAAGTGAGAGGAGAGAAGCGAGCGGCTTCAAACCGCGCGCGCGACCGGAGACGCGAATTTCCGCGGCTCGTAGACGGGATTTTTATGCGAACAATGTTCCGCGGGATCCGCTCTGGAACGCCGGTCAACGGAGCGGCATGGCGCGCCGCGCTTTAATCTCCCGCCTCTTGTGAGAAATTACGACGCGGAATATAATATTTCGTAAGGAATCTCCCTGGGTTTCTTAACTCGCCCCGTAGTTAGTACGCCCGAAGCATGACAAATGTAAGGGAAATTTAAAAGCGTGGAAAGTTTCGGTGCGACTTCCACTCTCTGCTGTAAAGCGACGAAAACTCCCGCGGCATAGAAATATCCCGGCCGATTGCCGGTTCCTCGGATCCGCACTCGCCGCCGCGTTTTTCAACTTCCTCGGGAATTTCGACACATATGCTTGGATACCTTCCACTTCTTTCGAAATCCGAGCATTGTCGACAAAATATAATGAACGTTAAATACACAGTCCTAAAAATATACTTACGAATGGAACACATTTATCATATGAAATTCAGCAAAGAAAGAAAAACCTCGTCACACGATTAACAGATTTCACATATCGAGGCTATTTTAAAATTAAATTATTTTCTTCCGGTTTTCACATAAATTCTCTTATGAAAAGGTTAAAAACTGAACCGAACGACGTCAGGGCACAAAGAGAATTATCCAAACCGGAGGAATCAACCGGTCAAATCGGTCGATTTCTATGATTATCGACATCACTCGCTTAAGGTTGGTTACAGAAAGTACAGAAGAGATCTTTTCGTTCTCGCCGAATAGAGAACTCCAATTCGGATCGGAGTTTCCGCGCTCCGTGCAGCCAACGACGGGAACACGCGGTGACAATGGAGAAGCGCGTGAAAAATTACGGCCGGTTCTATCGGGCGACATTGCGCGAGACATTGCCGTGTCTCCGGTCCGAGATTCTCGAGATTACGAGGGATCGGAAACGCGGACGACGGCATTACCGGTTTCGGTGCGCGGGACGATTTCGCGCGGGACGGTGGCGCAGCATCGGGCGCAATCTTGCTGCGAGAGCTCTCCTTCTCGGTCCTCTCGGCATAAAATTACGGCATTTCGTATTCATGCGGTAAGGTGCGACTCGGTATTCACGGACGCGAGTACGAACTCTAACTGAAGTTTACACGAGCTAAACTAGCGCGACCGTACCATGCAGGAAGCACTTCGTGCAGCTTAATCGGGTCGCGACGAACGCGACGTAAACACCGCGGGGGCGTTTGTAGAAAAAAGGGGAATATGCGCGCACACCCGCGTTCTCCGCAAAGTTGCGACCCATCGTCACCCGCACGTGCGTACCGATATTCGAAATGATTCCATCTATATCTCGATCAATCTATCATCTATTATCAATGTGGTAGTTTTTAAATTCTCCTGGTAGCACAGTTTCGAGTCCTGATGACCGACTATTGCAACTTTGCGGACAGTAATCGAATATGCTGCATGCTTGTCAGATAAGTTGACCCGACCGATAAGCTGGAGTATCGATCGCGAGATGATGCGAGATATATATTGAAACATTGAATCCCTTTCTACCTTCACGATTAGCGGAGGATTCCCGAGCGAATCTCAGCGATATGACGTTACGAAGATGCAAGGCTAACTTGTCGCAACATCTTTCGAGTGAGCTCCGAGCGATTTCTTTTTCGCACTTTCCCGCTTACTCAAAAACCGGTTGGCCTTGCTTACCGTAAAACTCCAAGGGAGGTGCGCGAGTTCGCACGAGATCATGAACGAGCTTTGTTCTTTTTGGCTGTGATACCGATCCGCTTTCGTCCCAAGTGGCTTCGCATCGTCCGTGGTATACCGCCGCAGCGCGCAAGTTTTGTTTTCCGCTGTTGATTTCAATATCGTTCGAGCATACCAGGATCTCCTCCTCTTCCTTCTCTTATCACAATCTCTGTGGCCTCCCCCGCCGCCACCAAGGCGCCCGAAGCGCGATAATTCACGATAGTGTGTACGCGAGATGCATATTTATAATATTCTCTTACGGATGCTCCCGTGCAACTTTGAGTTTGCATAGCCCGACAGAGAGTACACCGTAGCATACACCATTAATGAATATTCTCCTGCGAACACGGTGTAATGTAAGACGAGACTTCGGCTCTCTCGCAGCGACTTCGCGATGCTTCTCGACCTATCCGCCGCGCGATATCTTGTTCGAGAAGTTCGTAAAACATGAGTCTATCTCGCCTGCATAATTAAGGCAGCTGTCAAAACTGACGACGTTGTTAAATTATGGCCGCTGAGACTGGCGGTAGAAAAGCGCGATACGCGAGGCTTCGATTCGCTTGTTAGATATTACCGGATTCGACCGATATCGTTGTTACTATCCACGCTCGAAACTGGCGAGCGTTGTGTCCGTCCGTTCGTTTGTATTTTAATAAATCTTCCGTAAGCTGCATCTCGATATACAGGTTGCGTGAAAAGTTCGCGGAGCGGCATTTATAAGTAAACGGTAGAATTATAAATTGTAGTCGGTTATATAGAATCACTCTTCACGTGAACCTATAGGTTAGGTTTCATTTCCAGCTGTCAATTCTTTCTGTGTTTACAAGCCAATTGAAGTTGACGTGTCAGTATATTTGTTTGCAATGGAAAATTTGAAACAGCGTGCAGTGATTGAGTTCTTTGTTAAACAAAGGTTTAAAGGCAATGGAAATTCATTCCGAGATGGTAAATGTGTTAGGGGAATCTGCTCCTTCAAAAACAATGGTTTGTAAATGGGCACTTGAGTTTCAACGTGGTCGTACAAGCATTGAAGATGATCCACGCAGTGGACGTCCAAAAAGCGCATCAACACCAGAAATCACTGAGCAAATATATGTTATTGTTTCTGAGGATCCAAGTGTGACTACGCGTGAAATTGCTCATACCATAGGGATTTCAGGTGAACGGGTGCGGCATATTTTGCATAAAGAATTACAAATGAAAAAGGTGTTTGGAAAAGTGGTGCCGCATACGTTAACAATTCAACAAAAACTCACTCGAAAGCAAATTTCTCAGCGTCATTTGGATCGTTTTAAGAAGAATAAAACCGATTTTGTGCGTCGTTTTATAACTATGGATGAGACTTGAATCTATCACCATGATCCTAAATTGAAACAGGAACGTTTACAGCGGACTGAAGCTGGATGTCCAGCTACAAAGCAAACGAAGCATGAAAGATCGGCAACAAAGGTTCCGGCATTAGTTTTTCGGGATGCTAAAGGGATTTTGTTAATTGACTATCTGGAAAAAGGTAAAACAATAAACTCGGAATATTATTGTAACCTTCTGGATCAATCGGACGCAAAAATTCGTGAGAAAAGACCTGGTTCGCAGCACAAACAAATCATTTTTCATCAAGACAACGCACCTGCTCACACAAGTGTTTTGTCAATGTCTAAACTCAATGAATTGAAGTACAAATTGCTTGATCATCCACCGTACTCGCCAGATTTGACACCCAGCGACTTCTATCTGTTCCGAAACCTGAGACAATTCCTCCGTGGAAAGCATTTTTTGTCGAATGAAGAAGCTATTGCAGCCGTAGAGGCATATTTCGCAGACCTTCCAGAAACACACCTCCGCGATGGAATAAAATTATTGGAGAGCCATTGGGCCAAGTGTATCGAAGTTAATGGAGACTATATTGAAGAATAAAATCATTTGTAGAATTAAGTATTCTTTATTTCAGTTTCGCTCCGCAAACTTTTCACGCAACCTGTAAATAAACTTAAAAAGAAAAGTTGAATAAGCCATTATCCAACATCCGTAGCGGAGAGACATCGTTAAAAGCAGTTTCGAGTTGTATTTAATACGAATAAATTTTATTACAACTGTGTTATCCGACGTAAAGAGTACAAAGAATAAAGCCATTTAAAAGCCGAGCTATAATACAGTTAGCGGTAACTCGCTTAAACGCGTAATGAGAGTTATACACATTATAGTATCTTGTTTTCCGGTCGTTGATTTCAATCCCCTGAAACTCCCTCTATCTCTTCCTCTCTCCCCCACGAGCCTCTTGCTCCTCGCCGGCCTTCGGTTTTGCTCTCAGACACTCTCCTAACGGTGGTAACTCCGAAACTCCAAGAGATTTGGACAGTCCAATCACTGTCGTTAAGTTGCGGCCGGCGGATGTCGCGACAGATGAATTCTCTAATATACGTAATATATCGCGATCGCGAAATTCCCGACTCGCAGAACGTCGTCGTCGATACCTCTTACGCAAATACAAACCAGATATATCGATCCACTCGCCGCCGCCGCCGAGGCCGCTAATAATACTCGTTAACTGCCTAACTTTTTTTTTTTCATGTGGTCTAAAGGACGCTCTTCGAGGCAGGAAATGTGGATCCTTCGATACCGAAGCCGCCGATACGAACCACGAAGTTGATAGTGGCCGGGCGGTGCTATGTAGCAAACGGTATATCGATTGTGTTCACGACAAAGGGGGAAGGGTGCGAAAGAGACTGAGGAGGAAAGGCCGGCAAAGCGAGAACGCGAACGCTTACGGGCATCCGCGCATCGTCGACGCGGCATTATCGTTCACAATATACGGAGAAGTATAAGTGGCCGTCGAAGGACGACGGAGACCACCCTGGGGCAGCGCTGCCGGCTTGCCGCTGTGTTTCTCTCATCTGCCGCGTGTGTAGTCACCGGGTTGCTCGATGGTCTCGGAACACCGGGGATTCCCAGCAGGTTCCCCAACTAACCTATCGGTTTCTGGCCGGCTGCCCCGCTTAATGGGAATTGAGAACTTTCGACTCGGCTACCGAGCGCGATAATTCATCGCTCTCCTTCTCTCTCGCCCTCGCCCTCACTCTTCTCGCTTCTTCCTGCCTTCCTTCCTTCCTTCCTTCTCCGAGTGGCGACCAGCATATGTCCCAGTTCTAACCCTTACCGTACCCGACCTTTGACTCACGCACACACTCATATGTACATGTACGTCGTACGCGCGCCAACGTGCGCGTCGAGACGGCGCGGTACGAAGGAAACGACGTGCGGATGGGGTGGATTCTGTGCGGTGCGGCGACGGCGGCGGCGGCGACGGTGGAGGCGCCCGTAGACGGCGGGTGCGAAGATACAAGACAATTGCGGGGTTGGAGTTCGCATCCACCGCCTCGTTCTCCCGCTGCTCCTCAACATCCGTGGATGCAGTCGGCAAACGAGTTTACCGAAGCGTGTCCTACCTACCTTCTGTCCCTTTACCCCTCGAAGCCCTCACCCCCGTCTGCCTTCGTCCGCCCTTGTCTTCTCCCTCTTAACGTTCGTTACCGCGATGCACGACGCCCTAACCTCGCTCTCTCTCGTCTTTCCTGTCCTACCTACGCGTCTTCGTCGCGACGTCCGACGCCGCGTTTTAACGCCTATGACGACATGAAAACGCTTCTTGAGATCCTCGCGCGGGACTGCGCGATGTTTACGCGTTATCGGACTTTCGTCGTTGAATAATCTTAAAACTCGAAAAATCTTAAGTTCGAAAAAAAAAAGAAGAAACTTCGACATCAAGCGGCGAATCTTTTCCTCTCAGTTGGGTGCGTTCAAAAATCACGAGACTTTGCATTTCTGGGTTATAAAGTATTTCACGGTATAGCGAGGCGAGTGCGCGCGCAGAATGGATTCACGACGAGTAACGAGACCCCTCGAGTTTATAACTCTCGCCGGCTTAACGAATTACGGAATCCGTTTCGCGCGGCGTTATTTCCCTTTAGAGGCGAATGAAAAAGAAGAGAGAGAGAGAGAGAGAGAGAGGGGGGGAAAACAAGCAACGAGCCAACGAACAACGTTTCTCTAGTTTAATATCCCCGTTCGGATCGGCGCGCGGTATGTGGCGTGCAACTCGCGAGTTTTCAATGCGTCGTCGCGTTACATTTTACGGAGTAACGCGGAGCCCGCGCACTTTCTCGCAACTCTCCATCAATAACGCGGGATACTGTGATAAACGAGGCATCCTGGCTTTAACGCCACGTTTACATCGAGCTCGCGGCACGTTACGTCGCGACCACAAGTTGGGACTAAATACCGCCGAGATGATTGCGCACCGCCTTCGCCTCTTACACGAAAGACGTCTACGTCGAGAAATACGACGCGGATCAATGACGATGAGATCGATCGCGACACTTGATAATGAGCGCGCGCGCACGATACGAGTTTTATTAAGAGAGAACTCGGAAAACATACGTCACGAATTATTGCGAGTCAGATGGCGGGGGAGGGGGGAGGGGGGCAGGCCGTTAACTCTCGCGTTGTTGATGTCGTTCCGCCTGCTTTATAGGCTGGGTAACGAGGAACAACTTGTCCGCGTTTACGAGCTTCTCTAGATTCTATTGCGCAGGGCATTTGTCGCGGCGAGATGACCGTAAGTTTAACGGTATAATTACTTTCCCGATATTCATCGCGCAAATTCCTTACGCGATTACGACCGTGCTGAGAGCCGAGTGTTGACAAATTAATAAATTCGCTCGTCGAGAGTCATTACGCGCGCGGTGCTTGACGGCGCCGCCAGCGCACATTGAGCAACGTTTAGAGGATTACGTCGAAGCATGAAGAAATCACTTGTGTTTAAATGAAAAAAATAAAATTCGGAAACGTTTGGGACTTTGACGTTTTTCGGGAATTCTCGGAAATTCTCGGCGAAATTTCATTCGGATCATGGTATTTCGCGCTAAACAGAAGAGAACGCTCATTTCCTTTCAGCTTACACTTCCATCCTCCAGCTTACTCGACACCGACAACTCCCGCAAATTATTAACTGCCGCTTCCGGAAAGCACCACTTTTCCTGTACACCTATCCCATCACTGCCACCGAGGAGAGAACGTGTGGAACATCCGTGCGACGAGCTCGCGTTAGAAATTCTCTCACGTTACAACAGAACCGCGGATATTATTTTCTCGTAATTCTCGATCGAACACATCCTCACGTAACAAAACGATCCGTATTCGTCGAATCCGGAAACGAGTCGGATAACGGCGACTTCTTTTGCGCTCACGGGTAACAGCTTTATTAAAAGGGACGCGGACGAGATTATCGCGAGTTAGGGGCAACAGAGAGAGAGAGAGAGAGAGAGAGAGAGAGAGAGAGAGAGAGAGAGAGAGAGAGAGAGAGAGAGAGAAAGAGAGAGAGAGAGAGAGAGAGAGAGAGAGGGAGAAAGAGAGAGAGAGAGAGAGAGGGAGAAAGAGAGTCGGTTAGTTCATTTTCGTCAAAGTTGCTCGCTCGCTCACGCTCGTCGACGGTGAACAGCGCGAGGGTTGTTCGGTGAGCGCGGCGCGGGGCGGGGCGGCGCGGCGCGGCGCGGTGCGACGAGACGCGACGGGTCGGGTTGGAGCGACTTTACTCGTTAAGCAAGCCCCGAGGCAGCTCGGCTGCGCTACGCGCATCTAAAGATTCTATACCTGTGCATCCATTTCCCGTCGTCGTAACCACCGCCGGTTCCTCGTCCTCGCCCCCTTGTCCTCATCCTCGTCACCGTCGTAGCCCGTGAAGAACCCCGCGTCTCTCCGCGTTTCTCCGAGTCAAAACGTCTCCCCGCTCACCCGCTCGTCTCGCACGGCACCCGCCGTCGAGCTAACTCCTTCTCGACGATCGAGCTTGCATAATGGATGACGGAGGACAGACGGAGATGGAGAAGGAGAGAAAGAGAGAGAGAGGGAGAGAGTGAGAGAGAGTGAGAGAGAGAGAGAGAGAGCAAGATGCCGAGAGGGTGAGTAGAGAGGGGAGATTAATTCGGTGAAACCTCCATCCGCGAATCTTCCAAGCACCTCCGGATAATGTATCGGCGGGGATAAACCTACTAGTTTGAGCGAGTCGATTCATCGTCCGAGCTGCCAGGCGAGGCGAGCCGTCGTAACGCCGCCGGAGTGATATCACGTCGAGCGGTTGGCAAACGAATGGCTATTTTAGCACCCCATCTCCCTCCCCCTACCACCAAACGCTATAAACATTTCGATTTAATTGTAAGAATTATTTTTGGGTGTATAACAGCAGAAAAGTCATGGGAGCGTTTTTATGAGATAAAGAACCTAGAGAGAGAGAGAGAGAGAGAGAGAGAGAGAGAGAGAGAGAGAGAAAAGAGAGAGAGAGAGAGAGAGAGAAAAGAGAGAGAGAGAGAGAGAGAGAGAGAAAGAGAGAGAGAGAGAGGATCCTCTTCTCGAGTTAGTCGCGAATAGCGCCCCGAATAGGACTCCCGCTCTTTCCATTTGTCGAGTAATTAACCAAGTCCGATTGCGAGAGAACATCTGACACGATCATCGTGCGCGCGTACGACGCAAGCATAATTCGCGGGGAGAAGCGCGGCGCAAACACTCGCGGTGTCGAGGGTGCTGGAAGAGGAGTCTCAGACGCATTTACACACCGCTGACGCGGCGACGCTCAAAAGCTCGAGTGAGTATCGACGATCGATGATGGCGGATCATGGATTCCACCATCTTCGCTCGATCGCGATCATGAGCGGATGCGGGAGCGTGGAAAAGCCGCTTTCTAATTTTCACGGCGGTGTCTCGCGATCTAAACGATCCCGGTCACGCCGGGAGTCCCTTTACTGTTTTCGCGCTTTCAGCTTTCTCGACGAGCGCACCTCCGCGAACATGGTGCAGCGGTAAGTACCGGCCCGGCGACGCCCCGAGAGAAATCATGCCGAGTAGTGCTCGGTTTCGCGGGACGCCAATAATCTGTGCAGTTATCTCTCGGTCGAGAGATCTCGGTCTCCGGCTGCCGAGATAGCGCGCGCGTGCGCGCGCGTAACCAGGCGACGACAGGGGTGCATTGTGTTCAGAAGGGGGTGATTCTCTCGTGCCCGATGAAATCTTAGCAGGCGCGTATATTCAATCGCGCCCGAGCGAATCGCGACGCGACCAATTTCGCCCCGTCCGCGACATTAACCTACTTGAATAATATTTACGTACTTCGATATCGCGAGAAAGATATGTAGAGAAGGAGATATAAGAATATATATATAAAGAGAGAGAGAGAGAGAGAGAGAGAAAGAGAGAGAGAAAGAATCTATATCGAGGACCGTAATGACATCGGGTGAATTCAAATTATATACAAAACGGCTGATGAAAAAACGTATACGGTCTATACGAAGGCTAATATAAATGGACGGTTAATAAAGTCGGTAGTCTCGTCTGGATAATTGATACTTGCGCGAGCGGAGAATAAGGTCGACGAACAACGTCGACGGTAGTAGCGACGGCGACGACGGCAACATTTATAAGCGACATTCCGCACGGCGGACAGAAGAGAAACGAGGACTAATGAAACGACGGCGCATTGAAAAATGTCATTTACCTCGCGCGCGCGCGCGCGCGCGCACACACATACACATACACAGGCGTATACGTACCTACATATATAGAAACATATCATCGATCTCTATCACCGTATAATAATATATCGGGCGTACTGACAGAAGAGACAGATGTTCGAACGAGTGTCACACAATCGATGCGAGGACAATATTGAAATTCGTCGCAAGATTCGTCGAGGAGACGAGCCAGTCGGCGTCATCAGCATCGCCACCCCAACATCGACACCGACACCGACACCGACATCAATGCGTGGATAGCGTAGACACGCGATAATTGTGGATAATTCTCAGCGCGCGCGTCGCGTACCGCCCGCTTCCTCCCATTCCCCCTAATTATATGTCTTCCCATTCTCTCTCTCTCTCTCTTTCTATTCCGTACACGTGTGCGATCGTTGTACATGTATACGTATATAAAGCTGTAGGATCGACGCTGCCAGCGATAGAAACCGCGCCGGCGGCGGCGACGGCAGGATGGACGTATGAACATACGTATGTATGTATGTATATACCATACATACGTGTAAGCCCTTCACCAGGGACAAACGGGAGGGAGAACAAAGGAGAGCAGCGGTGTAGGATGTTCCTATCGACAGGACGACCAATATAATCGTCCGCATTCCGCAGCGTGTACCACGTTGCATATACATGATTCCGCGTATCAATCGTGCATGTAAGACTCGCTGGCCAAGGCAAATGGATTAACTGATGAAATTAAATTCAAGATTACAGCGCATGTTGATTATTGACTGACGTGAAATACGAATGGGCGGGAAATCGGACAAGATGCCCTTTATCCCTTTCTGTTCCCCGTTAGCTCCCGTACGCGATAATTCGATTTGCATAATCGTCGAATTTGACGTAATAATCGTAACGCGTCGTCATCAACGCGCGTATCCTAAAGACGTCCTTAGGACGCGCGGAGCGCGGCGCACGCATACATTTCGTCGCTTCCTTTTGCACCGGCGGTTATTGCAGAAATAACACATCGTGAGTGGATATCTCAAGCAGCAGTGGCTGTTGCCGTTGGCAAATGGTTTCTGTCACGAAGCCTTTCCACCTCGACGAGGCAAGACGAGAGAAATGAGACGGACAACGACTTTAAACGTACAGGAAGCGAGAAGCGCGCCGTGCGCGATGGCGGTTAACGCGCGAATGTAAAATATTTCATTAGGGAAGAGTAGCCTCTGCCTGCCGGCCGCTCGCACTCGCCGGTAGGCAGAGGAAGAGAGAGAGAGAGAGAGAGAGAGAGAGAGAGAGAGAGAGAGAGACCGGGCCGTTTAACGAAACCGTGAAGAAAAGATCTCGTAAAGTGCGGCAAACCTTTCTCGCTCCTCGCCTAAATTCCTCCCTTCGTCTAATAGACCCCGAAGAAGAAAGAGAACGAAAGGGAAGAAGGACAAGAAGACGGCAGATGCAAAGATCGGCGAAGGCCAAAAACGCTCCTTTGGGTGTGTGTGCGTTTGCGAGTGAGAGAGAGAGAGAGAGAGAGAGAGAGAGAGAGAGAGAGAGAGAGAGAGAGAGACAGAGAGAGAGAGACAGAGAGAGATAACGCGCGATTCGCGCATAGCTCGAAAGTAATTTCGAAAGTTCCTCGAGGTAGACGAACGAGGTGAAGGACCGCACAAAGGATTTATTCGGAATGTCAAAAGAAAGAGGAACAGCGAGGCCGCCCTCTCTGCGAGGCTCCTTTCTCTTCTTCTCTTTCTCCTCCCGCATACGTTGCGGATTTGTACGTTTGTAAGATAACATCCCTCACCGACGTTCAATCTCTTTAGCTGAAGAAAGAAGGGGAAGGATATCGATTTTACGATGAAGCTGCGCATTCCATAACGGCGCCTGGTTCGCGCTTTAGCATTACAGAAATTGCGAGCGCCAAGTCTTAAGAAAATTGGTTCTGAATGTCAAGCGAAAAGAGCACAGAGAGAGAGAGAGAGAGAGAGAGAGAGAGAGAGAGAGAGAGAGGGAGGGAGAGAGAGACAAAGAAAGAAAATGAGAGAAAGAAAGGAAGGGGGGCGGGTGTAAAGGAGTGCCTTCGCTCATTCTTGCAGAATTCGCGTTTCCGTCGTCGCTTGCATACGTTCTTCGTTTAGTAATCTATCTCCTTTACCTTCGCGCACAGACACACACACACACACACACACACACACATACACCCCGATATATTCCGCTTTATGCGCGAGTGTGCGGGCAAGCGCATGAGAGTTCGGAGCGTACGTGCCGGCGTAGTCCGCGGTACCGGTGTGCGACTACTGCATGTAATTATTCTAATTCGCGGCACACGAGTCCGGGAGCTCGCAATTCGAATGCATTTACTGTATCACTTTTTGCCTTTTCTCGCCAATTCCGGAATGGGTGCTGCATGGCAAATCATCGCCATACGTGACCTCCGCATCGAATTAACTCGCGCACGGCAGCGGCTCAACTATTACGGCGGAAAAACGGAATTTTAAAAGCGGCAGCCGAGGAAACTCGAAAGACCCTCTCATCGCGCCGCTGAATCGCGTCGCTCTACCACCCCCTCCCCCCTCCCCCGTCCTTCTCCTCGCTCGTGGAGATACGCGATCGTTTCGCGCGATATATAATACCAACATTGACAGATCGTTACGAGGGACGTGCGAATGCGCGCGCGCGCGCGCGCGCACCATCGTTATTGCGATTTCAATAGCTGTTGAATCATACTGATTGGCGTGATACCTGTGCGTTAAGCCTGACGCAAACCAAGCGTAAGGTTAACATTGATACCACAACGATAATGCATGCCGGTTAAACGGCACGAGATAAACTGTTTATAACCAATGCGTAATATGTAATTACCCCGACAGAGACAAGCGGATAACATCGAATCCCGCGAACGTTTTCATTTCGGTAGCGCATGTAGCCCCGGCCTGTTTCTCCCCCCCCCCTCCCCTCCCCGACGCTCTAATGGATTTGCTTTTACCTGAAATTGAATTATAACGCTGTAGCAGTTTGCGGCTTTGCTGCGTAACAAGATTTAATAAAGCAAGCCGCGTAATAATATGGTGCAGTAATAACATATGCAGTACATTACTGCGATATATATCCCCGCATGGATATATGCGTATATATAGTATATCAACGGACGCGTATGGATATACGCGCGGGAAGAGAGATACGGGTACACACCATCCGCCGCCGCCGCCGCCGCCGCCGCCGCCGCCGCCGTCACCGCCTCTCACCCCGAAATTGCGATGCGTTCGACCGCGAATACGCGCGCGCACGTATTCAACACGTTCGCGATGTCGCCTCTCTTCGCGCTTTCGAAAAGCCACCGTGACCGACCCACGCGATCTTATTTACTGTACAATTTCATTTCCACCGAGCGAGCGGTAGCGGGAGAGAGAGAGAGAGAGAGAGAGAGAGAGAATGAGAAAACGCCACCTGGTGCAAACCGTGCTGCGCTCGTTCCGTCTATCTGGTAAGCCTGCGCTACGTATGAGCGTCCAGGCAATCGTCGAGATCCTCGTGAGACGTAACGTACATGTAGTAGAAAGTACCTTTCGCCGTCTTGTTGTTCAGATTGTGCTGCGCGCGATTTCCGGAGAAGAATATGAAGATGGTACGTAGGAGAAAGGGTCAAGTCGTGACATGAGACGTTTCGAATTACTCCGACCTCAATCTCGCTGCGTGAATTTACGTGGAATTCATACGCTTCTCACGCTTAACGTTTTCGGGAATACCGATAGCGATGCGTGCAATTGGAAAGTTTAATTTCTCTCTTTTAATTCAAAGCGTTTAACTCAACAAAGGTATAACGAGCAATATTATAACGAAATATTCACGGTCAAATCTGACGAGAGAATAAAAAATCTCGTCACACAACTGACAGATTTATTTATGTCACTTTCAAATTGAATCATTTCCTTCCGATTCTAATAAATTTATTTATGAAGAACAAGATCTTGAAATGCATGAAAAATACGATGAAACAGTTTGAGTTATCTCGTCGTATAATCGACCAATGGCCCACTCGTGTCATTCTAAAATTGTCATTCTCTTCCGACTTCAATAAATTTATCCACGAAGAAGTTTAACCTCGAATAAAAAATTTCCGTTAAAATCTACTCCAGAGAATGTATAATTGTCACAAGATGTAATTTTCGCGAATCCTTCGGACACTCGACAAATCCGCGAATATCGGCGGCGCGCGGAGTATTCGTTCAGGGCAATCGTCATTTCTCAAAGTTCGTCCCGGAGCGTGTTGCTCGCTCTCGAAGGGACACACTTGGCGGCTTCGCCGACATCCTGTACAACGCTCTGGCCGGGCGGCGCGGTGGCCGCAGTAGAAACAGATGGGCTCGGACGGACGAACAGGGGGCGCCGCGGCACGCGAGAAAAAGAGGAGTCGCGACGGTGGCGCGCGGCGAGGGTGGATGGATGTAGAATGGCGGTTTAGCGGAGACGGGCGGTGGCGCAGGAAGCAAGGAAGAGGAAGATCAGGAAGGAAGACGTAATTCCGGAGGGCTTAGCGCGTCCCAATTTTCGGGCCAGTAAATTCCAATAACGTCCGATGCCCTTAAACTCTTCGTACATCACGTCCCGTGAACCGGCGACCGATTTATAACCAAGAAATTCAGGTTATCGATATCTATCGCCACTCCCGCCCCTCCCCGCCCAACCGCCGTCTCGCTGCTGCTGTTCAGCACTCGTGGCAGCCGCGCCGCAACGGCGTGATTCTCTTCGTGGGGATAACGATGCGTCGCGGTCGAAGTCTGCGGCCGATGATTTATGAATCATTGAGGAAACACGTGGCGTATACGATCCCCCGTGTCCTGAAATTGTCCGGCGCGCGCGGCTGTAATGACGCGAGCACACGAAGCCGACGAAGACGGTGAGACGAGCTGCGAGTCGAGTCGAGCCGAGTCGAGTCGAGCGCTGAATTTATCGCCGTGGCCCGCTCTCGTTCCCCTGTACGTTCTCGTTGCAGAAGACGGCTCTCGTACTCAAGTTTCGACTTTTCAAGCGAGCTGTCCGCTGCGAGAAACGGAAAAGAATCAGTTAAACCTCGGTTAACGCTAACCGATATTTACGAGTACGACCGCACGTCCGTCGCGTCGGTTAGCACGTGCGGATTTTTCATTCTTCTTTACGAGCCGGCCTAACAGCACTGACTGCTCTCTTTCTTTGCTTCCCATTCTCTTTCTCGTTTCCTCTGTACGGCGACTCTCGAGACTTTCATAAATTATAAGGATTCCGCGGTTCGAGACTGTGCGCGCTTCTCGAGTCTCGGCCGGTGTCTTCGATCAATGGCCGAGTAAGATCGAATTTCCGGTGTTTCCTTACGATCGAAGGAACTCCTCTCTCTCTCTCTCTCTCTCTCTCTCTTTCTCCACATCTATCTATTTCGTCTCCACCGATGGCGAAGAAATCGATTTAGCGGGCGCAAACGCGAATCGTCGTGGCGAAGGCTGCGATGGCGGGCGATGCGCACGAGCCGGTATGTGCAGGACACCGTAATGTCGGGCTCGTTGCGAACAACACTAAAGCCAATAACTTACGCCACACTTTGAACGGTCGCCCGGGCCTGCGGCTTCGTGACTAAATAGTAATATCGGGAATGCTGCGGCGGCAGCCACATGCGCATACGCTCCGCCGTTTACAGCGCAAGAACACGAATGTGAGAAGCCGCTTCTCGTCGCCGAAAGTGATACCGATTCAAAAGTTAAAAGTCGAATCGACGATCTGGTTGAGTTCGAAGTGCGACTTCGATCTGCTCGAGCGAGATCATCGCGAACGTTTCTCGCCGCGAATCTTTGTACGACGCGTTTCTCGCAAAACATTCGAGTTCTCGCGAACTCGCAGAGAATGAGTGACGCGAAGTTCATTCGTGTGAAAAGTTCAAGCTAGACTATCGCTTCGCTACCGTGATCGAGATCGCGAGCGGTAAATTGTTGCCGCCCGCGCGCGCACACACACACATTGTTGCTGTGCTACAAGCGATACGAAATGTAAACATGATAAGATACATGTATATATATATATATATTTATTTCAAGTTCTGACGCGCGTTACGAATAGGAACAACACACGTTACACGTTGCCGACTGTTAATTTCCTGTTGCACGGTGTAGCGATATGTAAACGGTATAATATACAAGTCTGTAGCATCAATGCGTCTCTCTCTCTCTCTCTCTCTCTCTCTCCTTCTCCCTCTTTGTGCACACGCGTGTGCGTGTACACAACGCGGCGACGAGGTTGAAAGCAAATCATATCAAGCACGCGAAGACAATGGAAGACCAATTAATTGGATATAGGTCGCTAGACGATTACATCTCTAGCCAGTTGGCTCGTCGCGCGAGTGCTATGTTCATCGAATATAACGAGATATTCGATTCGCCCCGCAGCCATGACAGACATTGAGAGGATAGGGTGAGGAGAGGGGCGCAAGGGTGAAAGGATTCGCTCGCATCGGGCGGTGAAGTGGGATTCTGGGTTTCGGATCGAGCAAAGTGACAGTCGCGAATAACGGTGACGCTCGCCCTTTGACGGGCCACTCGAGACGAATTATGCTGCCGTGACCTCTCACGAACGCCCACACCACGAAGAATCGGCCAATTAGGGAATCCATGCGATTACCTTGCGCGACACAGCGATTGCACGTTTGCCCCTTTCTTGCCTCGGTATTGCACGCGCGCGAGCGCGCGAGACCTTGCCTGTGTTGCACCACGTTCGTGACTGGATTGCTCGTTCTTCTCCTATCTCTATCTCTCTCTCTCTCTCTCTCTCTCTCTCTCTCTTTCGATACATCGCGACCTACCGCAGAGTTTAATTCCGCGGTGGAAATACTTCCCGGGCGATCTTCGCGTGCCATGTATCGCAACGTATACTGAGCTTCAACAGAAAGCTTTAACATTTACTTCACGAAACTCACTAGCTTTGTAAACGTTCGCATCATGCGACTTGATTGTCTGGCTAATCCATCGTCATTTTGACAGTTTGACATGACGCGTTATATCACGATATTTCATGTTACATCCAGAAACGTCAAGGTCAATTACAAAAAGTAATAAATTTCCACGCGAAACATCGCCACGCGTTAACATTTGAGAGTCTATCAAATGTCAGCGTAAAATTAAACGCCCGATAATTTTTCTGACGTCTCCACCGACTGATACTCGAGTTCCGCGGGAAGAAGAAGAGGAAGAAGAAGAAGAAGAAGAAGAAGAAGAAGAAGAAGAAGAAGAAGAAGAAGAAGAAGAAGAAGAAGAAGAAGAAGAAGAAGAAGAAGAAGAAGAAGAAGAAGAAGAAGAAGAAGAAGAAGAAATGTTGTATAATAAACGTGAATATCCCCGGGATGCGTCGACGACGCATGATGCTCAGTTCGACGCGACAAACATTTTACATTTTCAATCGCGTGTGCGTCGAACGCGACGAGACACACCGTACGATCTGCGTTGGGGGTATCGCGGTGTCACGAATTCGATATCTTTCGGGTGGTGTGCGGAGGAAAAGGGGAAAACCCGCGCCACCGACTTTATACGTGATTTCTCCCGTAGATGAGACGGGACAACAACGGACATCAACGTTATCTTTGTTCGCGCACGGCACAAAGCTCGACGTTACCGAGATTACGAGAGTGTGTGTATGTATTGTGTATACATATGTATACGCGCGAGTGCGAGGCAACTCACACGAATAATGAAATTTCGTTACGCAAGACAATACTGTCATGCATGCGTGGTCAGATTCTGTTGCGCCCATAGCCCTCGGTGAAAGCTACACGCCGAACTGTTATCGCGGCAAATTGCGCGTTCCTTGTACGCCATTACGAAATTCTGCGGTAACGTTGTCTCCGCCAGCGCGTGCGAGTGCTCGTTTTTACGACAAATTTGCCATTCAAAGTCACGTTGCAATCACGAATGCGGCCAATTAACGTAAGTGAAATCAGACGTACTCGAGAGAAATAGTCGCGAGTGTAGTCGCGACGTAGCGATCGAACGGACTTCCGGTATGCGTTTCACACTTCAATAAACGACGAACGGAGCGCGGCAGTATGCGTAGTCTCGCGCCTGCATTGTCAATACGAATCGCTTTCTAAGCGAAATTCTTTCTCTCACTTTTCGCTCGTATCGAGAACGCGGCGTTCTCGCAGAAGTATCATCGTGCGAGCTGAAAGGTTCGGCCGCGACGTGGCTACGAGCCACTTGCGCCGTTCGATAGCTCCGTGTACGTGATAACTCTCGTTTTATTTATCGGATAGACAGTCTAAATCAAGCTACCGTTCCAACCGCGCCGTTCTCCAGTTGTCTCCTTTTTTTCCTCTTCTGTTCTCTCGCGATCGGTCGTGGTTACAGGAAAGAAGCAAGGAAGGACAGCTGACAAAAGAGCCGTGCGGTGAAGAGGGAGGGAGGGAGGGAGGGAGGGAGGGAGGGAGAGAGAGAGAGAGAGAAAAAGAATGATAAAGAGAAGCCGCAAGAGAGGTCAAGAAAGAAAAAGGAGGAAGAGAGGGGTACAGAGGCGGATCGGTTCGCATAGATCGTCCGTGCAGACAGCCGCGCCATTAGATACGCCCATCTCAATCACCGGCGCACGGAGAGTCATAAATTCTCCTCCGTGCCGCGTTGGAGAAAGAGCCGGCGAAGAGGTGCCGCGAGGCTGCCGCCGCCGCCGCCGCCGCCGCCGTTGGAGGTTGCGCGTGCTGGCAAATGCACGGGGAGTTCATCGTCGGTCCATTCTTCTCCTCCTCCGACGCGAGCGCTCTCGTTCACGCTCTCGCTTCGTAGTATCGCCGGAGGGCGAGATTAGCGATTGTTTGCACTGGCCTGCTGCCGTCGCGTACTTCGCGCGGGGGAGTAGGGGGAGTGAGGGCTGAAGCGGTGCCGACGATTAAGCATTTCCGCGATGTAGCTGCGCCACCGGCCGATGACAGACAAATACATCGCGTTCCCGAGAGAAACCCCCATCGCGGAGGCGCGAGCACGACGCGACGACGATCGCGCGGCGGATAATTGCGCTAAGTGTGGTGAGCGCTAATTATACGCGCCCGTAGGCCTTCCAGCGCGCGCGCACACGCCGCAGCTGCGCCCCTCGTGCGGCCGCCCTTCACTCGGATTAATTGCCGCGAGATATTTTTTATAGACGCGGTAAACGCGCGTAAACGGGAGAGTAAATTACCTTCCCTCCTCTCTTCAGCGCCGCGTCAGCTTCTTGTACCTTGCGCGTTTTCCAGCACGGGCGAAAAAATCTAGATCTAATAAACCGGCCTAGAGTCACGACTTTATGAACGTCAATTACATTCGTACGTGCACTTCAACTTCGTTTCGTCCAGGGAAAGAAAGAAACGATCATTATCCTTAATAAAAGTGGAACTTTATGAACGCAGCGCGTAGTTCGTCTCTTTTTCCTTCCCGCTCTCTGTCTCTCTCTCTCTCGCTCTCTCTCTCTCTCTCTCTCTCTCTCTCTTTCTCTTTCTCTTTCCCAGTCTAGTGCCATTGCCTGTGTATCAATTACGCTACTTGCGCAGTGACAATTTACCGTTGTAGCCATTAGGGAAAAATTAACGTTGCTACCGTGTTTACAGCCGTGCGATATCATTCCCGATGCGACCGGGGGGTAATATAGCAAAAACGCGCGCACGCACACACACACACGCGCACCAATTGTACATTATCGTTAAAGATTAATAAGCGAGTTTCATTGATAAATAAATTACGACTCGGCACAAGAGAAATTATAACAAACTCTACGCCACAAAATACAGGCCGAATTATTGAACCAAAGGTTTAATCGGAGGAGAGAAAATTTGAGGATCTCTGATACCATCATCGCCACAACGCCACCATCGCGGCGACAAAAAAAACTACGATTTTAACGAAGAACTTTGTATATTTCCATACGATAAATATCACCATCGCTGCCGACGTCGTTCTCGCGTTACGCCATGTTTCAACGCTGACATTTATCTTCGGGATTGCCTGTCGTGTTGGCGCACGGAAACGCGTGCGCCAGCGCTGACAAATGCGGCGCGATGTTAACGGATACTAATGAAAACTTCATTTAAACAGGGAACTATACGCAACGTTAATACTACTTATTTTTACGGAACGCCGGCTTTAGCGGAGTGGACCAAGCGCTCCAGCGCGCGAATCGAAACCACTTCCCCGTTACACTGTGGTATGACCCAGAACCGGAACGGATTAATATTGAAGAGGCCATTTGGCATAATTGCTACGTGTTGGAATACACGAAAGGACAATTAGGAGATGCGTAAGTGAGGACGTATCAAATATCCTAGTTATTTCGCAGCTTTATCGTCCTCGTGAAGAGCATAACCGCGTAAAGAGCGTAACGTTATCCTTACTCACAATCGCGAGATGAAGAAAACGAGAGATATTGAGTCGAGCAGTGATCAACAACGGCGAACTGGAGAGATGCGGGAAATCACGACGAACGATCGGACGAACGGAGGGATCTGTTCGTACCAGTGCGACTTTCATTCGCAATTAGCGCGGTGAAAAATGCGATACGTCAGAATCGAGGGAGGAAGGGAAAGAGAGAGAAAGAGATTAAGAAGATTGGTTTATGTGAGCCTTCACTTTCACGGTGGAGGTAACATCGACGGGGTGAGACGGGGATAGGTGGCGGTCTGAAAGTGGAGATGGCGGTTATGGGGCCTGAAAGTTGCGCCGCCGAGAGCGACGGTAGGCAGTGATCGAGCGGTCGCGACTTAATGAAACTCTTAAGTGCCGACTATTAATATGGCTTCCAAGTTAGCGGGGAGGCCTGCTGCACCTACCATCACCACCTCCACCTCTTTCATGAACGCGCGCGCGCGCGCGCGCGGGCGCGTTCCTCTCGTCCCTCCTCTCGCTCTGTTCTCGCGAGTTTCCCCGGAGCGAGGAAATAGCCGGGTCGCGCGCGATTTTGCAGCGGCAGTGTGACGGGGCGAGCGAGAAATTAATTTTACGCCTCTCATCCGTTTAGCGAAAATCGCGAGTCGACCCCGTCGAGTTTGGCGATCGTTAAGCGCGCCCCTCCCTCGTACAAGAACCGTCTTTCTTCGTCTGGTTTATACGGTTCTTTATTTCGCGATAGAATTGATTTCATAATAACGCGCGCAAATCTGCTCACGTACAAATGACGGGAGCGACGTCTAAGTGTATATACTTTGTACATAATTGCAAGCAGACGCGAACGATAGAGAGAACGCCGCCGCCGCCGCCGCCGCCGCCGCCGCGACTGTACATCCACTTAAATTACCCGTAAGATCATAGTTTAAATCCTCTTGTGCAGATTACGTGTAGGCGCCTTACGCTGATTTCGAGTGGCGCGAGCATCGAGCTAAGTACGACAAGCTAATTGCAACAACGGGTCGCAATTCTCGGCGCGCGGATTTTACTCCGTCCTTCTCAATCGCGCGATGCGCTCACAGTTACGCGGTACCACTTCACGCTCGTCGGCACTCCGGCACGCGAATAATTACGAATTTTGTCACAGACCCCTCCCCTTCTCCTCCTCGAGCGGGGTTACAACGCGAAATTAATGAGCATCGTTGCGAACCTGTCCTCGTTGCGGCTAATCCGCCCTTTCTCTGTCAAATTGTGCTTCACCGTGTTATTTCATAATTTTCATCTTACAGACACGATTATGCTAAAATATCAATCCTTCAGGGCTCGGGTCGTTCGCGACACGTGTATACGTCAATTTGGGAAATGCGCCGCGAAATTCGCAACACGAATTTTTCTATCGAAAACCACGCGTGAAAGGCGAACTGAAAGCTAAAGAACCGCACGTTAATGAACAAACGGCCGCTCCGGCGCGTTGGGATCCAATAATTTGCGTGCATACCCGCTAAACGCGCCCACGCTAAAGCGAGTTCATGCCTTGTCGCACTTTTCGAGCCGCGACGCACGACGTCACGCGAGGAAGGCGGTCGTATGGGACGGACGTGGCCGCTCGGTGGCTACGGGGGACTTCGTGTTCCTGTCCTCGATTTGTCTTTGAATGAAAAATTGATCCGGTTAGTGACTTTGTTGTTGTGGCTTGTCGGAAATTGCAAACGTAGGAAACTGCGACGAGGGGCAGCGGAAGAGGAAGGGAAAAAGAGAGACAGAGAAAGATCGATGACGCGCGCGCCGATACTTCACCCGACGATATCGTCGCGCCCGCTTTTGGTCCGTCGAGTAAACCGGATCGCTCGCGCTCCTTCCTTTGTGTGCTCGAATAATTATTTCCAATTTCGTACGGATTCAATCTGCTCTTAGATAAATTAAAATCCAACAGGACCCCTCGAGAGTCCCATCTGCGAGGTGATCAACGGCCGATTATAAAGCGTCGCGAATCAAGAAAGTGGCGCGGCTTGTAACGAGGGTATTACGCGAATTTAATTAAACACATCGAATAAGATGGGATCGAGCCGGTCCATCGCCGAATGCGCACGGGAAAATTAATCCCGGCGAGAGTTTTCGGCTAATCTACCGGCACGCAAATTATACGACCCCCGCCGCCGCCGCCGCCGTTATGGGAGACCTCGTGCTTCTCGCGAAATAAATCGCACATTCGTTCTCGAAGCCGACGATCTTTTTCTCTTTTTTACGGGGCAGCTTCGGGATGTGTCACGCCTCCCCGAAGAGAGACCCGCTGCCGGTAAACGTTCTTCGAACAACAGCGGACGCGCCACCGTTTAGCTGAGACTGACGCGCGCTCGGCTTTTCGGTTCACTTGATCGGCCGATTTGTTTCGCGATGCACACAACGCAGACGCGCCGAAAAATTCGCGTCCGCCGTCACCGGGCGCCGGTCGTTTTGTCACCATCCCCGTCCCGGCTTTCCTTCCTTCGCTATTTTTTTGGTTCCGATCTTCTTTTTCTGCCCTGCCACCCCGCCCCCCGCCCCAAAACTCCCGCCTGAACCTCTGATCCCGCTAGCGCGAGCATTCGCCCGTTTTTCAATTCGCCGGCGAGACAATGAAGTCCTTATCGCCAATGGCTATCGCCACGAGCACCGAATCACAACCGCAAACCGGCCCCCGCGCGGCCGTTTCTCTGTCTCTCCTTTTTCGCTTTTATTCTCCGATCTGTATAAATATATATATATATATATATATATATATATATACGCGCACAGGCACACACACACACACACACACACACACACACATAAGCGTATATATAGAGATTTTTTGTTCGTCTCCAGAGTTTACACCAGAACTCTCGCGGCTTTTACTGCGAGCGCGGCACCTCTGACCGCGACGTGCTGACAGCGACAATGTGGAGCGGACTCGACGAATTTCCCCGGAGCGGAGAGCCGTGCAAACGCTGCGTATACAGAATCATCGTGCGACCTCTTCGATCTCTTGGTAAAAATCATATGCGCATCCGCATCCAAGCCACGAAACTATCACCCGCCTTAGACCGACGATCTAAAATCGAAGTCCGCCTCGATATTGCGCGCCGATTTTTCCATTTGAGAGTCGGTTTGAACGTCTCGAGCGGAATTTAATCGCAGTTAATGTAGCGGACGGGTAAACGAGTCATCTTAGCGCCCGGATACCTTGTAATTCAATTGCTTCAAGACTGCGCGCTATTCGACAAATTAAGCGATCCTTCGCGCAAATAATTAATTTCGCGTGTGCGGGCGCAAAATTACTTTATGTTCTTATTCTTTGTTTATTTCTTTTTCTGTATCACGAAAGGTATGCTTTAATTACCTTTGACTGCAAATGAGATTATTTTTTCGCAATTAACTACGCAAATAACAAACTGATTACTCAGTAATCAGGCGAGGAACTTTTCATCATTAGAGAAATGTGTAATATTATATATATATTATATTATATATATTATTAGACGCAAATATATTTTCGACAAACTATATACTTAATACCGAATATAAACTATGTATTTTTGCTTTGAATAAAATAAATCACACAAAACCTCGAAACTGAATTGGTTTTTTGATCTTGATCTTTGATCACCTTTACCTAACGCTAGTAAAAACAGAAGCCAATAATTCTATCTTGTAAAAGACTTAAAGATTGTTATCATCAATCATCGAGATATTCAATCTTCCCGTCGATTTATCGAGCGGACCAAAGAACCGAGTCTAGCCTCGCGTCTCCACAAGCGGAGATATATGTACAAAATAAACGCTCTCGGAGAAATTCGGGAAAATTCGTAGTCTAATCACCTTTTAACAAGAACGCGTAAGTTGAGCGTATGATTACTTTGCACGCTTGATGGAACACGTGTCGATCGATATAAGTATACGCCTCTTACTTCCAGAAATAGTCGCGCCGCATGTTTAACAAGCCCGCTTAACTTTTAATAGGCTCGATGGCCTAATTATGTGCCGCGGCGGGAAATAATGAAGTCTGTCGCCAGCCAATACATGTATAATACATTTTTGCATTATTAACGAGTTTATTTTTCACTTAATATTTATATCCTCTCTCATGTGATTTCTCGTCTAAGTTATCCTACAGAGTGTTGCAACAGATATATTGTCTGAAATAACTGCATATAGCCGAAGATATCAAAAGAAAGATATAATTAGATACAAATATAGATCTCAATTGAATAATTATGTGCAGCTACAGATACTAAGTGAATGTATTTAGAAACATCTTGTATACTTTTCAAGAATGTGTTGAATGAAGTCACACAGCACATTCTTCTTTAAATCGTTACCCATTCTCCTACATTTTGTTAATTAAAAATGAAAAATATAGTTTAATATATAAGTATTACATAAATACATGGACTGCTATATATGTAATATATTGTGATGCCATTTGCGCTGGGCACTACGGATTGGCGGAATCCGTGCTTTCCGAGGAGGTGATGGATGGGCGAAGATAAGTGAGAAGCGCAGTGAGCTAACCTTCACTTAATATTTCCGTGATTTATTTTAACAAAGTTACACTTGTCGTTCAAAGCGCGCTAGTTTTCGGAGGACGAAGCGTTTATGTAACCTCAGAAAACCCTGCTAGAGAGGATGACTTAGAAACAAGCTGAGTCGGACTCAGACAGACTAAAGCGCCAAATGCCAAGAAGTGCCAAAAGCGCGAAATGTGTAACACGGTGTTTACTGTTTTCAGCAGTAGCATTTCCGGTGCTGATAATGCGTGCATCTGAGATGTGTTTTTCACATATCGGCAGTACGACGAGAAAAAGAGTTATAATGTCTCTATTTCGTCTTTATTATAATAATATAATTATAAATAAATGTAATAGCTTATACCAAAAATTGCGTAGAAATGTAAATGCATAGAAATAAAAATGTTGTTTGGTCACACGTTTGACACTTTACATCTTGACAAATGTTTCCAAGATCCAACACACATCTGTTCAGATGCAATAAGCGCGTGACTCTATTCGTATTTCTGTTGTCGTTTTTGGAAGTTATGGATACAGTGAAATTTTTAAAATACGTAAGAAAGGTAGTTCTATGCGATTACGTTAAAAATCAAAAATCTATTTTCTGAAAACTTTGAAGATATCGCTCCTCTGATTTAGAATACATCACCAGTTGGACGGCTATTGAATATCTGTTTTATAGCAAGATTGAAATTTTACGCGCGTGGAGAACCAATTCACTGATATTTTGTCCCTCTCATAATATTGTGAAATAAACTTTATACCAACGGGAAGTGGATAACATCCTGAGTGTATCTTGTATCTATAAACAGAACCTTAGCCGACAGACGACTTGTTTTAACGTTGGGCAAATATTAGTCAAGTATTGGTTTCGGTGTAACGTTTGACGATTCTACATGAAAGGGGGGGGGGGGAGAGGCGTGTCGTTACAATTTTTGTCACGCTGTCAATCAACGCGAGTTCCATTTATCGTTGTTCAATTTGCAGAAATGACGAATCGAAAACGACACGGCAGTTACCATAGCGGTTACCGCGGCTATGTCGCTATAAAGCAGGTATCAATATCCTCGAAAATAAATAAACGCCAAAAAAGGGAGAGGAAAAATAGTCATTCTGGTATCCGGTAAATGAATTGACTCACCGTTGCGTTTGCGTTGTTGCATCACGTCGTCTGGTCTCTGTTTCTTTTTCTTCTCTTGTTCTCTTATTCTCTCTCTCTCTCTCTCTCTCTCTCTCTCTCTCTCTCTCTCTCTCTCTCTCTCTTTCTCTCTCTCTCTCTCTCTCTCAATGATCCGAAAACATACAAGAGTCAAATTCGATTGATACTTTCAATTTTAGAGTTTTATATCAAAGGAAAACAGACACGTACATGCCACATCAAACAAAGATATGGCTAGATAGACCGAGAGTGCAAACATGCACAGATAGCTTTGATGGAAACACGTTCACCATTTTCCGAGGCCGGTGTCGAAACGAGTCGACTATACCTACTGTACCGTACCATATCGTACCATACCATACCAAAACCGAGAGGTACGCTTCTCGAAACGCGGAATTCGCCGCCATTTAGTACAAAGTGGCACGCGAGGCGATATCGATGCCGTATCAGCCTTGAATAGCGGTTAAAGCATCGTCCACAATCGAACGCGTGGTCGTATGCGTATATACCGAATCAGCCACGGCGGCCTGAGGGGATACTAGCGACGAGCAAATGGTGAGCGGTACGTACGAGCGCGATACGATATACGGAAGAGACGAATACGGGGGAAGGGAAAGGCTCATTAATTAATTAGTCTCCGAATCTGCCAATCACCGGTCTCCACAACGATCGATGAACTGGATCGAGCTTGTCGTTGATTACGGGGAATGTATCTCGCGCGGCGAATCACTGCCAATCGGTGATTGAACGAGCAGCGTCCAGCAACGCAAGATTCGTCGAAAGTCGCTACTGTGAAAGTGCCGCTCGTAGGGGAACGAACGCAACAAGGTCGCGAATGTTTTGCCCGAATGTCGCGAAATCCTGCGCCGCCATCGTCTCGTAAAATCCTGGAAATCGGGACGAACTAATCCACCGAGGCCGTCATTCTCGCGAACGTTCGCTATTCGCACCGAATGCGAACCTGCGCAGACTCGATCGTCACCTTCGCCGTCGCCAATTCGCGGCGCCAATTTGTACACACAAACGAATGATATAAAGTTAACGACTATTAACGGCCGCGGAATCGATGCGCGCGCGAGCGTGCGGGCGGCGTGTAACTTGTGTTACTAAATCCGAAACTAATTCGCTCGCAGCGTAACACACAGAGTGTAACCGACGCCGGTTAAACTCAACGTATACGTAACTCGAAGTGAACCAATCCCGACCAACCGCCGGCATGGCGCTCTGGCCATCCGCAAAATTGTTATTCAAAGATAATTTTGGAGTAAGGAAATTTCGTTGGCCGGTTACTCTGCGCTGCCGTCACTACCGTTGCCGTTGCCGTTGCCGTTGCGCTACTGCCCCTGCAGTCATTTCGCCGGCTCGCGTACAGTCATCGTGACGTACAAATGAGTGGTATGTTAGTGCCGTAATAACGTTACACATGGCAAACTCGCCTAAAATAACACAAACGTCGGTCGATTGATCGGCTGGTCCGACAGTGTAAAATTTCGAGCTTGACATTACCACCCTCTTTTCCTTTTTTCTCTTTGCCTCTTTCTCCCTCTCTCTTTCTCTCACACACACACACACACACACACACACACACACACACACACACACACGCGCACACATACACACACACCACACACACACACACACACAGACTATCGAAATACGCAAACTTCATTAATTTTCTTTCAATAACCCTGGCGAGTCCGGCCAGCGAGTGCGCCAATTGGCGCATTTCCAAAAACATCATGCAAATAAACTATTATATTAACAAAGTCTCTGGCGATGAATTATCTTCGCAGTAAATAATACAGAAGAACGGACATTTCGTGAGCAGGCGGCTGGTAGCTGAGTGCGCATTAGGTCGTATCCCGTGCTTCCTATTCCCGCGAAGATTTATTATCTCGGCGATTTCTAAAGAGATACATTATCTTTCTCGCGAAGCGCCCGCTCTTCGTTCATGCGCGAGCGCGAGCGCGAGTGAGCGTTCTCCCTTTGCATCGTTATTAAATGGCGATAAGGTACACTGATCAAAGTCGCAGTTCTAAACGATTCGCGCAAGAGAGCACCCGCTATACACTTCTTCACCCCTTCACGCTGTTGAATTCAATAGCGTGCGTGCAATCAGCGAAGATTAATAAGCGGATACACGCGGACGCAATGGCGCAATTTTTCAGGCGCTCGAGAGTCGAAGTCGCGCAAACTCGCCGATCGATTGATTTCTCCTCTTCAAGCCGGGGACGGCCTCTCTCTCTCTCTCTCTCTCTCTCTCTCTCTCTCTCTCTCTCTCTCTCTCTCTCTCTCTCTCTCTCTCTCTCTCTCTCTCTTTTCACTGCGTGACTGCACGAGGTAATAACGGAAAATCTAGGGGGTGTCCAACTTTTTTACACAAGCGGTTTGCGCTCTTAATAGGGAAAAATCGAATTATGTTCTACGCAAATTGCGGGTGAGAAAAATATTTGGCTGCGGGGGTGGTATCGAATGAAATTTGTTTTCCGCTTGAATTCCGTGCTCCGCTGCACGTGAATGGAAGATTCCAGAAATCGATCAGCGGAAACCTCTCACAGAAGGGGATGCCACCAACGCTGCTGACGACGACAAGGACGAGAACGACGACGGCGACGACGACGACACGACGATGGGAAGGTAATAAGGTAGCCGTTTGTCGCTCGAAGTGTCAAATAAGCGCATCGAGGCAGCCGTTAGCGCGACCCGATCTTTTTCTCAACGTGCCACGCCACATTGGCTGCTGACACATTCCACTGAGCTGTCTTCGTGTCGGCCCTTCGCCCGCGTCGTGCCACGTATAGAATAACAAGACCGGGCAGTTTCGACGTATGCTAAACGAAAACGAGGCGAACGGCGAACGCGTATCCACGAAGCAGTAATTCAAGCGAACGGCGATATACAGCCCTCGACGAGTCGGAGAAACGCGAGTTACATAGTAGTACCCCCGGCGTGTATGGCTGCCGCGAATATTCAGCTGGTATCTTCTCTTGCGGAGCTGTCGATCCCGCGAACACGCGGCAGGAAGGATCGCCAATGACCTGGGGAAGGTCCGGAAAAACACGAGGTAGTTGGACCGCGCGCGGTCCGCCACAATCGACATCCAACAATTGTCTTTAATTTTCTCTTTTTTCGTTTTCCTCAAACATGACGAGGACACGTAAAGATCATCAGACCATTCCGTGGCTTTTAGGATTCGAATTATGAATAACGTCGGGTTATAAAGTTTCCCAAAACCGGACAAAGCGCGGACAAGCGCGCCAAACTAAATCAAGATAAGCCGGGCTAAGGAAGTCGACGCTAAATCGAACTAGACCGAACTAGAGACTGAATCGAGAACGGATCGATCTGTGCAGAAAGAGGGAGAAAGAGAGAGAGAGAGAGAGAGAGAGAGATAGAAAGACTCGAGAGCGACTTGATGCAATCGTAAAGCATCGTGTTTCGTCGTCGCCATATCCGTAATTACCCTCGAACGTACCGTAGCGATGGAGCGCGCGTCGATTTTGGGGGAAGCAAGGAAAATGAAAAAAATGGACGGAAAAAGAAAGACGGAGAAACAACGACGAAAGGAATTTAAAAAGGAATATCTCCGCGCAACGGCGCAAAAATACTTAGAGCACGAATAATTAATTCCCCCTGATACCGTGGCTACGTGTTTTTGCACGTGCTATTCGTCGGTCGTTATAGAAACAGCACAATGTGTGTGTGTGTGTGTGCGCGCGCGAGAAAGAGAGACAGAGAAAAAAGCGAGGGAGGAGAGAAAGAGGAGAGTACATTCGACGACGCGGTTCCCTCGCGGGACCGACATTATTACCACGAGCTGCGTCTTCGCCATTACCTACCTAGTTGCATATGTACAGAGTGGGTGCATTAAATGGTCGAAGTTCGCGCGTCGAGTTCCCGAGAGTTCTTCTATCTTCTCCGGGCTAAGTTCACCGAGTGTCGACGCTCGATAAAAGTGTTTCTCTTTCCCCCGACCCCCTTCCCCGCCCCTGCTCTTCGCTGCGGCCCACCACGCGGAGTTTATACCAAGGCGCCACGCCCGAAACTTTCGGCTTCTTGACCAGGTGGTTACGCTTCTTCTTCTTCGCCCTCGTTTTTGAGACGCTCAAGGCACCCGCCGGCCGCGCGATAACGGAGAAATCGTGCGCGCGCGGTCGTCTTACCGCCGACCTCCCTCCCCCAGGAAGGGACATTAATAATCCAGCTTGGCGAGTAACTATGCCAACTTACTCGGCCCGGGCGGCGTATCGTAGTTACCGCTGCTTGAGTTATCGCCCACACGATATATATACGAATGCCTCCCCCTTCCCGTCAAGGCCAATCTGAACAATTACGTCGCAATTCTCACGAATTCCATCATATGATAATCGTGCGTAACGGCTGCTGTGACTGGCGTAGCGAACGTAAAATTTATACATATATATATATATACCATATATATATATATATATATATGTACAGTTTGACTTCATGCTTTAACAGTCGTATATTAATCCGCGGCTCTTGATGTCGCGAGGCTATTTAAGATCGTTTATTAAAAAATTGCGGAGAAAGTTGGCGCCGAGTCGGATTTTCGCCGCGGAAAAGTAGACGTTAAGTTGATCGAAGAATCCATAGATGGAAAAATAATTACGGAGAACAACGGTGCGTGGAGTTGCGTGTACGCGTGTGTTTGCGTAGAGGTGTATATACGTGTTATCCAATTCGCACGTAACTTTTCTTCGTCTTATGGAATATTTCATAAGCTTGTATTAAACTTTGACAGCATACTCTCTGATGAATTTGTCGACGACCTTTTTCGCAGTGAAAATTTCATTTGGGCACCCTCCTATCCCGCAACTTGAAAATTTTGCAACTTTGAAGAGGAAGAAAAGAGAGAGAAAGAAAGAGAGAGAAAGAGAGAGAGAAAGATTATCTCGATAACTAAATCCCAGATTAAAATTCCGAAACGTGTTTCGTACCGCGCCTAAACATCCGTTATTATGCCTCTACGTCACCCATGGTCTACGTAATAACAACGTATCTGGAAAATCCCGGGGAGGAGGTGTAGAGAATAGAAGGAAGAGGAAGAGGAAGAGGAGGAGGAGGAGGAGGAGGAGAAAGAAGAGGAGAGGACGCGGCTCACAAAAGCCGTGTAAATCCTGCTCCCCCTTGCTATTTACAGCATTCAAAGACGGCAACACCTCCACGCGAGCGAACGGGCAAGCGCGCGCGCGTACGTACATTATACGTACCAGCCCGTAGGATCGTGCGAGAACGGTAAATTAACCGCGGCGCGTCGAGAGCGGGACTTTATAATCCGGAAATTAAAGGTGTATTATATCCGGAGGAGGGAGGAGGTGGTCGCGCGGCTGGTGGAGGGCAGAATAACGGGAACAAGAGACGGCGGGTGCCGCCGCTAGCCAGTCTCGTGCCCTCAAGTGACTCGCTAAAGGTGCTACCAGCGCCCACGTCGGCAACGCCACCATTGCCGCTGCCGCGGGGTGAAAGAGGGTGGTACTCGCGAAAAAGAAACGAAGCAAGACAAAAAAGGAAGAGACGAGGGTGGAGAAGGCGAAGGAGGAAGAAGAAGGAAGAGGAGGAGAAGGAGGAGGCGGTGATGGTGGTGGTGGTGGAAGAGGACGACGACGACGGTAGAAAAGGAGAGCCAGTATACGGGAAGGTAGGAAGAACGGCGAAGTGCGGTAACTTTTCTTATAAGATCTAAAGTTTCCGCGTGCGGAGGCTCCCGCCGCCGCCGCTTGCTCGCTCGCACTCTTCAGCGCTTCTCACCCTTCGGCGGCATTCTCCCCCTTCGCCACCGAAGGCAGCTTGCAACCACCTTTTCTCGCCAGTCTCACTCTATCTCTCTTTCTCTTTCTCTACGAAGCGAACTGCGGCGGGAAATATTAGAGCTTTTAAACGTCGTTATTAGTTTGCACGGTGAGCCGAATAACTTTGGAGCTACCGTGGCTGCGATAGCGCTTGCGAGACGCTTTGCTACGACTACGGTGCTTACGCTCTCTCTGCTCTCCCTCCCTCTCTCTCTCTCTCTCTCTCTGTCTCTCTCTTATTCACTCTGTCGTTCTTTCCTTCTGTGTCTACCTTACTCACTCCACGTGCCATGGGATCTCGTCGAATAACAATTTGAGTGCCGTTTACGAGGGGGTCAAGGTGATTAACGCGATCACCGATAAAACAGAACCCGACACCGGTATCGCAACCAGTTGTATTCCTGGGGCGGATGAGAGTCTCCGCGATAACAAGAACGCAAAGAGGGGAAGCGTTCCTCAGACCGTGTATAAATCTACGTTGACGCAGATATTCCTAAAGAAATGAAAACGCGCGGAAACTGCCGAAATATTGTCAAAATCCTCAAGCCGGATGATAGAGTTCTCCTTTTTGCGCTCCTTTTCGCTCGGCTGAGCGTAATCCACCAAAGCAATTTTAAACCTTGCGCAGAGAGACGAGAACCGGTCGAGTTAATTTTCGTGAAGTTTACTTCGCTCGATTAGCGGAACAGTGACAATATATTCTCTCTCTCTCTCTCTCTCTCTCTCTCTCTCCCTCTCTCTCTCTCTCTCTTCCCCTTCCCTCTCTCTCGCTGCTCCAGCCAAAACAAAATTAATTTTGTCCGGAGAACACAAAAGCGCTTTCCGAGGGACGCGATTTCTTGCATCACGCCCACTTGGAAAACGATATGCGTTCGCGAAGTTTCGTACGGCGACGGCCGCTGCCGCGCTGCCGCTGCCACCGTCGCCGTCGCCGTCACCGCCACCGCCACCGCCACCGCTGCCTCCGGGTCCTTCGATTCCAACTTGGGGAAAATAGTAGACACCGCTAACGCAGCAACTTTAAAGTAGAAGTTATTATTGGTTTAACCAGGATTGGGTATCCAGTTTCCAATCAGCGCGGGAAAGAGGGATCGCGCGAGGAGGAAGAAGGAGGAAGCAGCAGAGGAGAGTTAAAACCAACACGCCCCGCATCGATCCGCCGGCAAACGCATTAAAAGCGCATCTAACATCTACCGGAAAGACGTAGATGAATTATTAGCTTCTCAGAGATTGCAACGCGGTGAAAGAGAGAGATGGAGCGAACGTGCGAACAGACAGGGAGAGAGACAGGGCGAAGGAACGCACGGGACGAAAATATATTTTCACTTTGCCATGAGGAGACGACGAGATGCTGCCGAGAGATCGTACGGATGCGAGCATGTAGCATGAAATAAGCCGGCGAACGAAGGTGTGCACGCGCGCGCGCGGTATGTTTCGCTCGTCCATTAAGTCGTATCTGCTGGTTCGCGCGGCGGCCGCTTGACGAAAATGTAAAAATGCGCTCAGGTCTCGTGAGGGCCGTCCGGCCGGCTCTTCTCCAGGCGGCCACGACCCGCGCTCTCTCGCGCTCACACAGCCGACACATCTTTACACACACCTAATGGCTACAAAACTACCCTATATCACGGTTATATCACCCTATTGGGATAGCTCCATTTTACTCTGGTGGCACATTCACAGAATCTTACGCCGGCGCGTTGAGCCAAGGGGAGCGCGGGAGCTGGGATGTCCGCCCCAGTGAGGGTCGCGACTATCATTCTCTCTCGCGCGAAGTCGACGGGGAGTGATTTTTATTTCGCGGGCTTCGCCCGACGGCGATCTCCAATTACTCAACTTGAGCCGGAGTGTCAAACGATGCTGACTCGCGAAACGAAACGCGGAACGTTCCACTGTCGTGGCGGCACAACGACCTCCCGTCTGGACGAAGGTATTAAGGATTCTGGTGTATCGAATTATATTTAAGTGCGCGTGTCTGGCGTACGGTGATTAGCGTAACACGAGATAGCGCGAAATCCGCGCCTCGCCGTAAGATACGTGCGCGTACGCGATCGCAACCGGCTGAAGTGGCTGGGTAGGTAGCTAGGTAGCTGGCTAGGTAGGTGGGTAGGTACTTTATATCGCGGATGCTCACGGACGATGCTAGGTGCATTCGTGAACAACTGAGGATGAGGTATAGTTAATGCTTGCCAGAATTTCCCATGTGGCGCGCCGCGTTCTCCTGTATTTTCTCGCATGCCTGCCTACGTGTGGCATTCCACTCGCGGATACTCAGCCGGTTGCTCGTCCGTGTACGTGTGACGTATACGGAGGGAAGGAAGCGCGCGAAACGGTGATCTTAACTTTTTTTTGCAAGACAGACGGAGAAAGGAGGGGTGGAAAGGAGGAAGAAAGGGAGGAAAGTGGAGCGGAAGGCGAGCCGTGATGAGAGCGAGCTCTAACGCGAGCCGCGATATGAGAAGACGGTCGAAAAAGATAGCACGGCGGGTTATAAGCTACACCGAAGCGTTATTACGCACGAACGCACGTCCTGTATACAATAACGGAAACTGCTTGTCAACTGTACACCTTTTATACATTGCGCAAACGCACCTGACCTCTTCGATAAGGCCAATACTTTTTTGGAGATGGAATCCGATGTAGAACTGAATTGATGGTGTGCGATTATTCGCACGGAAAAGCGAAAAACAAGCCGGAACTAATTTCATGTATTCTTATTCACAGCCGTCGTATATACACACTCACAAGTAAAGGTACCCAACTGTAACTCACCGATTTTGATGAAACTTTGCCCACTTATAGAGCTATGGAAAATAATCGACACGTATTTTTTTTTATCTGCGGAGAAGCAGTTTTAAGGGTGGAAACTACCTCTTATTTATATAGAGTGTTTTCGCGTTAGAAGTGCTTTCTTGTTGTTTATTCGAGAGGCTGAAAGGTTTCATGGGATTTGTGAGGTCGCTCAATTCGAATCTGACGTGAAAATTCAAAAATACAAAATGGCGGATCAAATATGGCGTCTATGTCTCGTGAGTGGGACCATTTTTTCCATGTAAATTAAAATGATGTCGACGAAAATTACGATTTTTTACATATATAGGGGAAATCACATTGTTTTCACTATTTTTAGTATTACTGTTTGTCATTTGTTTTTATGCGTGCATATGAAATGTCTTCAGGCAACTTATGTGGGATTTGCTGTTATTTTACCTAACATTAAATGAATCTATTGAGAATAAATGTTCCATATATTTCAGTATTTCATTATTCATTGAGCGACCTCGAAAACCTAAAAAAATTGTAATTTTCGTCAACATCACTTTATTTTACATGGAAAAAATGGTCCCACTCGCAAGACATAGGCGCCATATATTTGATCCGCCATTTGGTATTTTAGACTTTTCCACGTCAGATTCGAATTGAGCGACCCCAAAAATCCCCTGAAACCTTTCAGCCTTTCGAATAAACAACAAGGTAGCACTTCTAACGCGAAAACACTCTATATAAATAAAGGGTAGTTTTCATCCTTAAAACTGCTTCTCCGCAGATAAAAAAAATACGTGTCGATTATTTTCCGTAGCTCTATAAGTGGGCAAAGTTTCATCAAAATCGATGAGTGACAGTTGGGTACCTTTACTTGTCAGTCTAATGTTTCGCTTCTCATTGTCGTATGTAACTTCGCGATTACGTCGCTGCTAATGTCATTACACGAAATATCAAAAGTACCAGCCGGCAAGCACGAGAAATCTTTCGCATGTTTCTCTAGAACACGAGAGAAAAGCAGCTGTAACAAGAGACAGAGAGAGAGAGAGAGAGAGAGAGAGAGAGAGAGAGAGAGAGAGAGAGAGAGAGAGAGAGAGAGAGAGAGAGAGAGAGAGAGAGAGAGAGAGAGAGAGGATAGGGAGAGTGTGGACATAAACTGGCGAGAGGAAAGGGGGAAGGGCAGGACGTCGCGGTATACCAGCGGCTATTATTCGGGTAAATTACCGCGCGGTTTCGCCATTCGGTGAACTCCTGACCCTGAGTTTCGGCCGAGCGCGCTCGTTAGACCGATCGTCCCTTAATCCCGTCGCGAATTTATATCACGACTGGACCTCTTATCGCCGCGCTTACTTGCAAGCATGTCGGCAGCGAAAATGGAGGAATGGCGCGAGACAAGACAAAATTCAACATTCGGCTGGTCGCCCTTCGACAAAGACTCTGTCTTTCGTTCAAGTACACACACCGTCGATATCCGTAACAGGTTGGAAGGAAGAGCCTCGCTTTCATTATTTCCGGGCTGGTGTCCGTACGTATTTCGTGGACGTATTAAGAACATGGAGAAGGAGAGATTCTACGCTGGAGACGCGCGCGGCAATGAATGCCGGCGGAATTCGTTTCGTGCGAGCAGTCAAAGTCCGTTAACGTCGTTACGAAGCGACGTCGTTACGAAGGGAAAAGAGGTTCTCAAGAGAGGAGCATCACGACAGAAAGAGAGAGAGAAAGAGAAAGAGAAAGAGAGAGAAAGAAAGAGATGCCTCTCTCTCTCTCTCTCTCTCTCTCTCTCTCTCTCTCTCTCTCTCTCTCCCTCTCTCTCTTTTGTCGGTCGTCTTCCTTACCGCGATCTTCGTATCAGAAATGTGCCTCGACATCCAATTTGATTAGTTTGACTTTTCGACATTCGCGTTCACGGTGCTCGACGACACGACGACGGGGCGGCGGTCGCGCGTTTCGTTTCGTCCCGAATACGAAAATGTTCGCGATCGATGTCATCCCGCTACGCTATGCGATGCGCGTACGCCGCCCGCGACATGCAGCGACGGCATAATATTCCGCATGGAATATCGGTACCGATGACGTGCGGCGCGCGTGAGAGCGAGCGAGCGAGCAAGCGTGCGGATCGCTTTTAAACCGATATTTCAGTCGGACGGAAAAATCCCTAGCCGAGATTCCGAAGAGACTGCGCCCGCGGCGATAATATAGACAGAGCTCGCCCTCGTAAAATACGGAGAGCACGACCTGCGATCGTGTTATTACCTATAAAGCGGCCCCGATATAACCCTCGAAGAAATATAACAAAGTTAATAGCGGTGGCGCGGTAAGCCATCGTTCTAACGCACCGTACTAAGTCTCTCTTTCGATGCGCTCTGTCGCTCTCTTTTTGTCCTTCTCTCCCTTCCTTTCTCTCCTCGCGGCATAATTCCGCATAGTTCTCCTTGCGAAATGACTGAATATGATCGTGACGTTTGCGCGTCGTAATATATTGGATACTCCAAGATACTCATCAATATATTTATCTTCAGAGGAAACACGAAGACGCGCGCGTGTACGTTCTTCGGTATCACCGTGTCGCGCAGTGGGTAAACTAGACAATCCGTATTATCTCGGCTTTTACTACCGTTAGATGCTATCGAGTAAAAGCCGGTTGTCTTATACGACGGCCAACTTTATAGACGCACGCGTGACATTTACGGCCGCGCGATATGCGTACGTTTTATCGTCCTGTGCGTAACGTCTTGAGCACTTAGCGCCACATGTTCAGCGCAATTTGATGGCGCAGCTAAAACCTCCCCCTCCGATGGCGGCGGGCGGCATCCGCGGGACGAGATAACGATAGGCATAAGCGATTACGTTCGCGCGATTCCGCCGGAGCTGTGATTCATCGGACGGCGGCGGATGCTAAATTTTCTCTCTCCCCGTTGCGAACGGCGGCGTAACGTAGCGGCGGATTTATTGATCGGCGATTGTGCGTCGTCGTCGTCGACGTCGACGTCGACGTCGACAGGAAGGAACGCCGGGCTGGCTTTATTTTTAGAATTGTTTTCGATCCAGCCTGTAATTATTTGTCCCTTCAATCTCTCTGTCTATCCTGCTTCCCTTCTCGCTCCTGAAGCCGCCAATGTTTGAGATGAAAGAAGAAAGAACCGTTCCGTTCACTTGTTCTACTAATAAATTTTGATTAAAGTCATTTCAGCGTCAGCGACTTGGCGTCTGGGTCTGTCGTTTTCCGCGGTGTGGATTATTGTCGCACGTTCGACATGTCGATTAAAGGATCTTAGTTTTGAGGTCTCTCGAGAAGTTGAAGAGGGCATTGATATAAGCGACAAACGGCGAGTCGGCCGAAGCACGGGCTAATATTAACCGGAAAGCGTGATAAAATGTGGATGAAATTTCCATTAAATTCAAACGTAAACCTCGATCTGACGGAGTCGCAAAGAAGCATTTTCACGCTCGATCGGGCGGATAATTTTGATCGCTCCTGTCGTCCTCATCGTTGTCGTCATCTTCCTCGTCGTCGTCTTCGGTCCCGTCGTGTCATAAGCGACATCATCCGGCTTTCCGCGAGAGCCCAAAAACGGTTCATCATAAACCGTGGCAGCATATTTCGAGGTTGTCGATCCACTTTGCCCATCGGAATTCGCGGAACGCGAATTCGCCTTTCACGAGGAACTTAGGTCGACTCGATGTAGCGACACCCACGAAATATATCGCCAACGTGTGTGTACGTGTATGTGTACATATACACGTGCGCAGAGAGTATCGGAAAGCGACGATGTGACGGCGAAAAGAGAAGAAGAGAGATTCGTCCAAATTCGTCGACTGAATAATACAAAACAATTCGATGGCACTCGATAATCTTTCCTCTATCAGTGATTCGCGAGCCATGACAACCTCCGGAAAACTTTACCTCTTTCGACAAGTACAGTAATGAAAGTGCGCAACTTGAGTTTGACAACGGCAATCGTATAATCATACAAGTAGTGATTAACGTGAAGCAATCCGCGCGAAGGGAAGGAGACAGATTGTTTCGAGTTATCGTGTAATTTGCCGTCATTGAAATCCACCCTCGAAACCACAAGACAATCTCGTTTTATTCTCACGTAGGAATAACTGGCGCAGATCATGCCGGTACACACGTATACACACCTATATTCTCACAAACGTTCCAATAGAATAGAAGTATAGAACAGTAAGTGCCTAGAATGCCGTCTATCTGTCTGTCTGCCTATCTGTCTGTCTGTCTGTCTGTCCGTCTGTCTGTCTGTCTGTAGCCGAGGACACGGACCAACGAGCGATATAGATGGGATAATTGCAGATAATTTGCAGCGTCGATTGCTACGCATTCCCCACTTTGGCCATCCTTCTCTCCCCTCCTCACTATCTCGCCGCGCCGTCCACCCCCTTATTCCCCAATTATCGCTCCCCTTACTTCCTACCTCGAATGTTCGTCTCCCCCGTTGTTCCCCTTGACTCATTTAGTACGCCAAGGTGAACGAGACGCGCGTCCTTACAAGCGATTCGAGACAAGAGGTTGTGCGCCGAATATCGTCCAATTCTTAAACACGTAAATTTGCAAATACACAACCCTTTGGACGCCTAAATGTAATTGTATTTCCGTAATTATATTTTCCCGGGTGTAGCTAAGTGTAATTTATACCTCCGCCCGGCGAAGATCTCTTCTCTCCTCTCTTTCTCTCTTTCCTTTTCTTGCTTTCTCATTCTCTTTCGTAATTCTTCTCATGCTCCGAAACTTCCTTTAAGTTCAACAAGATTTACGTCGCGCAGATAGCGGAAGAAACTCGTGCGTTTCGAACAATTCAGAATTTAACGCTGCGCTGTTAAACTTTTGTGCGTTGTACTAATTCCCGCGATAAAAAAGCCCCGTGAATTTAATAATGTTTATTTAATTCTAAGATTTGGCAAAACGACCCTCCTCCTACCCTCCTCCTACCCTCACCCCCCGTAACGATCACGTTTCATCGATCAACCATCGGAGAATTAGCGACGCCGACGTGCTATTTAGCTCGAAGAGAATACTTCCGATAAACATTACGAGCGACGTGAGACTCGCCTCATTCGCGCGTTTGTTTATTCGTTTATTGGCCGGGTGTGCTTTTCGAAAATCGCCGAGTGGCTGGCTAATAATCACTTCTAGAGATGTGCCCGCCGTGTAGTAAAACTAATACTCGAATTCGAACTCGAGAATGTAGCTGGACAAAATTGCCTATAAGCGCACAGAAACTCTTTCGTACCACTGTTCGAGCGGAGCTGCGACTTATCGAAACTTTTTCGAAACTTTTATGAAAGGTCTTTTTCTCGCCTCATCACGTCGCTCTCTCCCTTATTGACTTTAAGCCCGGGGTTTGGAAATCCCCGTCACTTCGCCCCTCGTTTTTCCCTGCCGATCCCGCGCGTCCCGACGAATCCACCTTACTACCGCTTATTCGCGACCAACCTCTCACTCACCCCTTTCTCCCTCTCTCTCTCTCTCTCTCTCTCTCTCTCTCTCTCTCTCTCTATTCTTCTTCTGCTTTACATCCCGCCGACAGGATTCGTCGCTTCGTGACTTAATTTGTTGACACGTCGCTCCATTTGTCAACATAAGTTGGCAAATTTGCCATTGCCCAGAGCGAGGGCAATTGATCTCGCTCGATAGCAGCGAATTTCGAAATGGACCTCGCGCGCGCGCGCGCACACGATTGTCAGAAAACGAACGAAACGCATCGCGCGCGACGATGAGGTTTAATTCAAGTTTACATTTAAGTAAGAGGATAAATTTGCGACAACTGCGATGGAATTCGCCACGAATTCGAGGATTCGTCGCGACTTTACACTCACGACGACACGGGAGATTCGTGTCCAGATATGCTCGCTCATCCGACACGCTGCGTAGCGAGATCCTCGAGATTCGTCGTAATAAACGTTCGCGGGAGCGGCAACGATCCCCGGCGAGTATATCCTCGTAAAGCGATCCCGACGCGCTGACGCCGCTAACAGGAAATTTATCTTACAAATTGTATCGCTCTCATAACCGTACGGCTCTCGGCAAGATGGGTCAAAGAGGTTGCGACCTTGATCGTTGTCGGCGCGGCCGAGGCTGCGATCGGATGACCGGGCAACCCCGTGAGAGATCGAAATGACGGTTGTATGTTACAGGAGGAGGATCGCCAGGAGGCGACGATAAGCGCCGCCACGACGCTCGTTTCCCATCCCTCGGCGCGACCTCTTCATCGATCGGCCTCTGATCTTCGGGCCCTCTTGTATTTTATACGATTCCGTCTAAATTAAATAGAATCAGGATAATTCGATCCCGGACACGTCCGACCAGCCATTCCGTACGCGCTATCGCAACGGGTTCACTGCTCCCATTGGCCAACGAGGGAAAACGCCAAGGACAGGGACGGACGGATACTCCTTGCCGCAGCAGCTCGAGCTCAGCTTCTAAGCTGAGACGTCGAATCGCGCGACATACATTCTTCCGTCAATTATTGAAGCTTACCTTGTCTCGGTAAATAGGTCGTGACATCACCAGCTCGAAGTGGAGGAAGAATCGCTTGGAATTTCTTGAACTTTGGGATTTAGCTCCAAAACTTGGTACAAGAATAGAAGAAGCGTTAAAAGAGTGGCATGTTAAAATGTAACCGAATCTCCAACCGAAAATGGAGTTAATCAAATTTTTAATTAAGAGGTTCAGAGCTTTTCAGATGTGACAGACTTAATTTAAGATTATGGTAAAAGTGGAAAATTAAATTTCTATCTGATCATGAATCATTAAAAAATTTGACTGGGGAATTTCCCTCACGAATATTCGCCTATATTGTATATCGCCTATATTGTATATTGCATAAGACAGCGAAACATATTCGGTCTCGTATATTCCCGTGTCGTCTCGCACGTTGAAAGGTCAGACTCAAATCCGGGCAAAATCGCGGTCCATCCCTGCACGAGGAGGTCGAATAGGGCGCGTAAATGTAGGTGCTGCCCGTCACGATAAACTAAATAGACCGTGCCATAGCCGATCCTCGGCTTATTGGAGCGCTCTCACCCTCGGAAAGTGGTCAAGATTTCACTTACCGCTACGCGGACCTCTCTCGAGGGTACAACCCGCTACGTACACGTCCGCCGTACATATATAGATGTACGGAAACAGCGAGTCGACACTTTATTAATGAAAACGGTCGATTCGCGAGTTTTCGAAGCAGCGCGCCAAGTTTCGCGCGTGTTTAACGCTTGAATGCGATTAAAGTTCAATTTGCGAGCTTGAGTCCTGCATGAAGGCGGCGCAAAGTAACACAGGATAAAACAAAATAAATCACGAGTTTTTCGCTATTCCGCTTTGCATCATCAGGTGTATCATCGCGCGCGCGAGTGCGCGCGTTAAATCGGCGAGAGGGAAAAACGGTCGGAACAGAGAGCGCCGTGTTGACAAGGATAGTTAAGGAATTTGCACCAATTACAGAGCGGCGGCTCTACCGCTCAAGAAGGTAGTCTTCGGTAGTTTCGCACAGTGCGTTGTCCCGACCTCCGCTATGTAGGTGTATATAGCTCGTACAACCAGCTGTAAATTAGTGCCCCAGCTAATTGGGGCACGAAATAGGACGATCAAATATGGAAGGCTAATCCGGTATTCTGTGCGAGATTTTGGTAATCCGTTTCTCCCAGCGCGAACCCGATATCTTTCGACGTAAGGCGCGAACGTATGCGTCACACTCTTGCCTTACGTACTTGTATTCTTTATTCTATTATTTATTTATGTTTTTTTTCTCCCTTTCTCGTTTCCATTCGTTATGTCACACCGACGTAATCCCGAGATAGAGCGAGTTATTAAGGGCCCATGTCAGGGCTTTAAACCGCGCATGGTACTATTATTCTGTCAATGCGGTCTCGTCTCATGTTAAAAGATTAATATTATGATACAATGCCGTCGCGCCATTGTCGTCGCCAAGAGGGTTTGATCGAAAGGAATCGATAAATTCGGCCGGACGATTTGTATGTTATCGTACCGCCAGCAATTAGTTATGCATGGCTCGTGCCGGGAGCAGTCCGGCAGTCTGACTGTCCAGATATATTATTAATAAAGCGGTGTGTTTTCAGTCCGCGCGTGCGCGTTCCGGATACGATCCCAGCTCGCGGGCTCGAAATATCGTTGTTGTGTATCGCACACGGGACTCCTGTTTATCGTTCATCGAAAATACGTCCAAGCGAGAGCGAGAGGGTGAGGGTGAGGGTGAGAGAGAGAGAGAGAGAGAGAGAGAGAGAGAGAGAGAGAGAGAGAGAGAGAGAGAGAGAGAGAGAAGAGAGGAAAGGAACAGAATAAGGAAGACAGTCAATCAGAGAGAGAGAGAGAGAACGACGATCACGAGGGGAAGAGAAATAAAAAGAAAGGGGGAGAAAGAAGGGGAAAAGAAAAGGAAAGATAAGAACTGAAGTGAAGATGAGAATAGCATCGGTAGATTAAAAAAGCGCCAACGAGCCTTGAGCGAGCGCGCGAGGGTTTATGGGCAGTTGTGGAAAAATTTAATAAACAGACCGGCGCGCCGAAGTAATCGCCGGTCGTCTCATCGCTCGCAACGTGGATGACAATTTCATGAGGCGGCTAAGCCGGCTCTGCGTCAAATTACGAAATATTAGCGGCAGTACAACGGACAAGACGGAAACGGCAAACCGCGTGCGAATACGATCCGGTGAATTAATGCAGTTTCATATGCCGCGTATTGCACCCCCATCTCCCGCCGACGAGTGCGTTTCGTCGCGTTCGTATTCTTAGAGAGAAGCGCGTAACCCGTAATTGCAATCAAGCCGGCTTAATGCGCGTCTGCAACATACGTCGCTCGTATCTATTAACTGTAATATCATTTCGTTTGATGGAAGAACGTGCGCGTGCTCCATATCCGAGTACCTTCTTCTCTCATGCGATCACCTATTTGCGAGCAAGCTCGACAACCACGACGTATTGATCGGCTCGCTCGCAAAATATCAATATAACGAGCGGGACGAACCGACGATTCGGTCGATTGTCGAGCGCGACAACTGTTAAAATTGCAAGATTACAGCGACGCTACGGCGAGAACGTCTGCGTTAATCCCCGCAAAGAACCAGCGCTCGATTCAACTCGGATTTATTTAATTATCGGCAAATTGAAGTTTTAATAGCCTGCCGACATGCGATCATAAATCGCTGTTTATATGCTACGAAAGTAACGAAAGTCTCCTCCCTCTCTCTTTCTCTTCCCTCTTTGACCGTACCGTCGCTTTCAACAATAGCAGTTGTAGCTGAAACGATAAAAGATCTTTAGATAAAAAAGGGCAATGAAGAAAGAAGAGGTGGGAGAGGGAGGCACATGAAGCGGGCGCGTTACGTAGAGAGATAAGAAACGCGTGCTGCGCGCGGTGGAGGTAGCAAAGAACGACGAGGGATCGTAAGGATCGAGAGGCGGAGCAGAGGAACGGGGAGGGCCGCTCGATTCTCGGAGGCTGATAATTTACGAACTAGCGTGATCAGGATCACCCTCTCTGCGATTTAGGAGCCAATTTCCAAAGTGCGAGGCGTTGCTCCTACTTAGAGGTTACTCGCTTTTAGAGGATCGAACGGCATGACGAAGGATAAGAGGCGGGAGAGTGAGCGAGAGAGAGAGAGAGAGAGAGAGAGAGAGAGAGAGAGAGAGAGAGGAGGAGAGAACATGGGAATGGCAAGGATACGAGGTAACCGAGGCGGCCGGCGCGATGAAGGGGAGCTTCGATTTCAATTTAAATAGTTCCTATCCACCTACGTACCTACGGTCAGTGGTCTTTCGTTTTCACTGCAATGCGGCTGTTTCACAAACGTAAACACTGACGTGACGTAGAGGAGGTAAACAAGAGACTAGGTGGCCCATACTTCGGAATTTCGAAATATCCGCTTACGTACAAATACGAGCGAATACGTATCGGCATGATCGAGGCACATGAAGAAGCGAGGCAGAGCAAGATAGGATAAGGTAGCGCACAAGGATTGGGGGGAGGAGGATTGTTGGGAGTATAGAGCTTGAAAAATGTGATAAAGAGAAGGCGGGGAGACGGAAAAAGAGAAGAGTAGGTGAAGCGGTGGCTGAGGAGGAGGTAAGGGCGAGAAGTTGGCAAAAGGGTTCACGGGGATAGAGGAAGACGGGGAAGACAGGGAGAGGTACTTTCTTGCCTCTCTGGTGAAATCCAATATTCGGACAGTGAGAGGAAGAATCTCGGGAGTTCCATCTACCACTTAGTTCTTAGAAATTTATATCGCGCCGCAATTTATCTCGCGTTACGCTCCCATCCCCTCATTCCTTGGCTACCTCACCCACTCTCTCTCTCTCTCTCTCTCTCTCTCTCTTTTTCTCTCTTTCTCGTCTCTCTCGCGATTTCTCGATACAAATGTAATAAGGCGAACACGGAGAGAGGGAGGGAACGATAAATCAGATCGCGTTAACCTCGGATGTCATGCGGATCGTTACAACCTCCGCCGTGGCAACGGCGACGGCAACGACAACGACGACGGCTGCGACTTTCCCGCCGAAAGGCTTAAGGGGAAAAAGATTGTGACACACACATTTGATCCCGCTTTACGACACGAAACGAGAACGCCGGGCGCGCTCTATCCGGCCGGTGAGCGTTTCCGATCGAGGAGCGAGTGCGCAAATTGCGACAACTGTTTTTCAGGAGGAACTCGCGCGAGATCCGCGTGAATCCGCGGCGATGCAAGACGAACGAGCGGAACGGAGAGGAGCACGCACGCTGAAAACGCACGCGTTCGCGCTTCTCTCGATCAACATGTGACGCTGCGACGGAATGTTTATTTCACAAACGAATTATTACATTACGAGAGAGAGAGAGAGAGAGAAGGAATAACGCAGAGAGTGATAGATATTGCGGATCAGCAACATCCGCGTTAATGCGGCTAAATTCATTAATTTCCCCCATTCGCTTGCACCGGGCGGCGCGGCGTATGGAAAAGAAGAATAATGGAAAAACGCGTTCCGACACATTCTCGCGGCCGTTCCTGTTTTCCATTTAGTCATGACATCGCGATAGAAGCGCTCTAGAAGAGAGCAACGCCGCGGTGAGATAATAGTGGAGCACCGACCGCGGGCGCGAGCAAAACTGGCGAGAAGCGAGCGAGGGAAAGACGAGGCGGGGGCGGCCCCTTCGCGCCAATTAAATCTAATTACTCCAATTCCCGTAAGGGTAACGTCCATCTAATTATCGTTTGACCGAAGCACGTATTAATGACGAACGCCGCGGCCCTTGCGTACGTCGGCCGTGTTGGACGAGCGATTGAGCGCGTAGGCGCGAGTAGGGCGCACGCATCGCGTGCGTTTAAAGCGGATTCACACATCTCGCTTCCTGGTGCGACGAAGCAAAAGATAGATAAGCGGCAAGTTCGTGAGCGCGCGAGCCCGTGATAAGCGAAAATAAACAAGACAAAGTAACGACAAGGTCGACAACTGACACAACTTCACTAATTTTATATTCATAAAATTCACAAAATAGAATTTCATAGCGTGATTTAATATAAATTTCAATATTATACTCATAGAAAAAGATTACGGAATAAAAATTAGTAACAAGGTTTAATAATTTAACATTATGACCATGAAAAATTACATGAAAAAATTAAAAAAGTAGCTCGGTTCGATGTGATTTTCTCGGTTTCGTGGATAACGGAAATGGACAATGTGCGCTTCACTCTCGGATTTTCGCAGTAGTCACGCATGGACACCCGTCCATTGATTCACTTCGCGATGGAGCTGCACCGGAAAATTCGAGCAGCGTAAAATCAGCTTTAGCGTGTGCTCTGTGGTGCATGCGTACGCGGTATATATTTTAATGGACAAGGAAAGAGAGCGACGCGCGCGTAATATCGCGCCGGCGCGGCGGCACGGTCGAGCCGCAGGGTCAACGGGGGTTAAATCGCTCTTATAACGAGCCGACCGGCTGCTACGAGGACCTATGCCCCATAACTCCTCGCTGCAAACCCGACTTGGGTTGTCTCGAATGGCATCCCTCGAATAAAGCATTCCGTTTTGTCATTTCGTTCCAGGCCGCGTTACTCCCGCGTGACGAATCACATACACTTGATATCGGACATCCACAACTGTTTTACAAACGCAAACGTCGACGCGACATGGGAAAGGTCGATACTAAATGTTTCATATTTTAGAATTTCAAAGTTACAATTTCTCAGACAGCTAATTGCAACTGACTGTACAGGCATAGTAGAGACAATCTTCGCCTTTGAATTCAACATACCTGCAATATAGTAATTTTTGTTTTGCTTTTGGGTTTTTTATTCACATTAGAGTAAATATCAAGTTGACATCTAATATTTGAACTAATATTTGATCTAAATATTTGAACGGAACAGACAAAATCTAATTAGTGATAAAGGAAATGTCATAACACTTCCAGCAATTCCAGATATTAATAGAACTCTGTCAATTGTCCTAATATTCTAGCTCTTTGAGTTTTTTGTCCCTGATCGGAACCTGAGAAGATATTATCTATTAAGAATTTCTTTACACAGGATGCTCTGTAGGAATTTTAAAGGCATCAACCGACTGAACATTTTCTGATCAACAGATTTTCTAATAATCATTACTTTATAATAATTATTAGAAACTTATTATTATATGATAATTATTCTAACGATAATAATAATGATAAACTATCTATGCTTTATCATTTCACGACTTTGTTTCTACTCTTTCTCTCACAACAAACATAAATAAAACACATGAGCAACATATCCCTCAGAGCATTAGCTCCAATTCTTATTAATCACATGTCAGAGGACGAAAAGAACGGCGCTCGAGAAACGACGAAGAATAAGATTTATCTTCTTGATAACGCAAACGTTTATTTGCGCCATAAAGTGTTAGTGAAGCTCGCGGTACGTCTAAATTTTGTCGACGTCAAATATCTGCCGCTCGTATTTACTCCCGCAGACATTTAAAGTGTTAAAATACAAAGAAAAAGAAAAAAAAAAGCAGGTTCAGCGAGAAGAATGTGAAATCGCGAGAGATGAGAATATCCGTAATAATACGGACTTGCGGAAGAACGCGAGCGGATATCTCTCGAGAAAATAAGACGCTGGTGCGAACAATCTCGAGCGCGGACTGCTCTTCATTTGCACGTCAATTAGTGTTTCGTTCTCTCGCACCTCGGCAAACACGAGCAGGAGATACACGGCAGCCGTAATAACGATCCGCCATCCGCTCCCTGCTGACCAGCACGTTAAACACGGCGCCGGCCGGCGTCGCGATCGGGCAGAAATTATAGCCGCGCCCGCACCTCGAACAGAGAGCTCTCGTGCACCGCCGCTCACATTCTCTCCCTCCGTGTAAATAAGAAATGTGTCGTTTGTCATCATTACGGCTTATCTATTATAGCGGCAAATAGAATAGGGTCAAATAATGCGCCGTGCGGAAACACCGCATTTATTTTTCCCAGCTATACGCGGACCATTGTCCGAGGGAGAGTGCACTTACTCCGCTCGGTGTGAACACACACTCCTCTGTAATCTGTACTTATTTGTAAAACCGGTAAGAGAACGAGAAAGGGAATACGGTGAGACGCGCGAAGGGTAGAAATTAATAGCGGAAAGGAGAAAATTTAAGGGAGACTCGTGCACGAGAGAAAAAGAGCGGCACGAAGAGGGATGTCGAGGGAAAGAACTTTGACGCGTCACGTTTGTGCCCGAGAGAGAGAGAGAGAGAGAGAGAGAGAGAGAGAGAGAGAGAGAGAGAGAACGGAGCTGAGTAAGATGTAAAAATGGATGGTCCTCTCGCGACGCGCTTTTGCACGAGTTATATAAGCCGATCAAAATGCAAGAATTGATGGAAGATCGTCTCGACCTTATCTCGAGCACGCGCGCGAGCATGCGCGGGTGTTTCCGAAGTCGATTAATATGCTAATTCGGCTACTTCCGCGAAAGTTAAATGCCCGACGTCGTCAAGGGCTTAAAGGGATACTTATACAGGGTCATAGAGATTAGCGATTATAAGCCAGCGGATGGTAGCTAGTTATTAATACCGACTCAAGGCGATCGTCGGCGCCGTAGGGACGCGGTGATAGTTAAATATTTATCGTTTCCTCGCCGTCCGCTTGTTCCCTCCGTCTTTTTTGTCCCTTCCACTTACGTTTCGGTTACGAGTTCCCTCTTTCTCGGATTCCCGTCAGCCCGCGGCCCTTTCAAATATTCAAAAGGGCGCTCGCGTACAGCGGAAAAGGAAGGAACGGCCGGGCGTCGCACAACGGAGAATCGTTACTTAAAGCGCGCGCGCTCGGAAAGGCAAACAAATAATACTCAACTATTCATATCACTTCTCGCCAACTTTACGATATTCTAATTACCGTCGACTGAAACTGAATTCCGCATTACCCCGAGCATGAATATTCTTCTCTCCAACAACCTGCCCAACACCGGCGCCACCCTCCTCCGCCGCCGGCCCTCTTTCTCCCTCGCCGCCCATGCTCTCGCCGACCCTCCGACCCCTTCCGCCCCTGTGCCACGAATCTCCGGCCGAGCTACGCTGCATAAATCACTCCGTCCACGGCCATTACCGACAAAACCAACGTTATCCCCTTTCCTTCATCCCGAGACTTCGAAATATTTTCTGCCCCGGATGGGAATACGGCTTTTATGCGAGTAATTCCAATGCATATGTGCAATACGGACAGCGGGGGCTATCAGTACTTGTAGAGCCTCTTCGATTCGCCGGACCGCGAAATCCTGGAGAGCAAAACGAAACGAAACAGAACGAGAGACGCGGGGCCGCGGGGGGCCGCGCGTACATGCGTCGCCGCATTTTTCGTCCACACTCGTGGGAACTCGTGACCGCGTTTTGTTCCATTACGCGTTTGCTCACGTGCTACTCGTCCCGGCAACCTTGCCGATCGTGAATATTCGCGGGAGTGTCCGAATACGGTCCTAATATGCACACAAAGCGGGCACGACCCGCTCGGAATCTTAAGTCAATCTCAAGCGCACGAGGTAATGCGCAACTAGCACGAACAGCCGTGGCGCGAGAACAGCAGCGCTGTGCGCACGACCAGCCGGCCGTCCCATTCATAACCGCACGAGAACACACAGTCGACGGCCATGAGCATCTATCAATTATGACACCAATGGTCCCTATAATCACCGGAGTTATATCCAGCCCTCTGTTGGTCATTTAATACGTCGCCGCGGCGACCGCACGCATTTAGTCAATAATCATTAGCTTATCTCCTTAGTAATCGCAGACAACGCAAAGGCACCCACTCAAGAGCTTTCCCTGACCGACTAGTCACAGGCGGGGATTAAAGTCGCCGAGAGAGCAAATAATACACGATACTTTACATTCCATATTGGAAGCACGCGAAATGAGCGTATGGACTCGTCGATCTATGACACAGCTAATATTTTCTTCCCTCACCAGTTGTTGCCGTTGTTATCGAGTGGTATTTATAAGTACTTTTCTAGTCTTAAGGTGTCGTCCCCCCCACGATCGATTGGCATTACAAGAGAGCGTTGGTGTCTGCACGAGGAATATAAATCGACGAGAGAGGCGCGACACAGCGGCGGTAACGCAGCGGCGGAGTACTTTCAGAGGACGCGGTGAGAGGAGACAGGAGTCAACGAGACCGAATGGCCGAATAAACTTTCCAAATTTTACGATGGCATTAACATATCCACCGTCTCGGAGGATCCCGAGTACTTTCCCCTCTCCCTCCCACTCTCCTCTCTCTCTCTCTCTCTCTCTCTCTCTCTCTCTCTCGAAGACGACGCGTTCTGTCGATGCGCCAACGGATCGCGAGCCGTAGATTCCGTCGTAGACGGCGAGACGTGCAGCAAATTTTCGCAGCTGGCGCCGCTGAAATTCGGCGCGCAAACGCCGGGACGCCCGCGCCCGAACTATTCCAATTTATTCGACCGCGGTAATTAACGACTCGTAGCTCTTTGGCTCCTTTCACTTAATTTTCGCGAGCGTGTACGAAGACTCACGCGTGAAAGGAAGCGCATCTTCCGAGCGGAAGCTCCGCTGCGACGAAAGAGAGAGGGGAAGAGACGGGCGAAGATGCGTCAAGCCAAAAACTGGCGCAAACAACGAGCGCGTCTTTTCTCCCGAGGGGTAATCGAGGGAAGCCATGATGAACGACGAGAGTCTTCCCGCGGGACATGGCGAAACGAGCGGGTGAGGAAGGCGTGCCCATCAAGGCTAGTCTCTGTGTTCTAAAAGTTTCCCTTTCGCGTGCGTAATAAGTCGCACGGCACGAAGACAATGGCCGGCGAAGGACGACGATGACAACGAGCACGACGACGACGAGAGGCGAACGAAGAGAAGATGGCGCAGGACGAGGTGGAGAACGAAACGACGCACGGAAATGGCGAGAGGGTAGGCCGAGAGTAAAGGCCGGGGCAAAAAGGGGATCACATCGCGACGCATCGCGGCGTCAGGCACCTCGCCCGCGACATAAAATCGCTATTACCGTGGCCGTACGGCGAGTTACGGCGACACGCGCGTAGTCTTGGCGCGCATGCTTGCACGCCCTTTATACTCTCTTTCTTTCTCGACAGCCCTATGAATAAATACGTCGTTCCATCTTATATACTTCGACGTGCGCGCCCCGTCATTCGCCATCCGCCTCGTATGTGGTCCTACGGTGGGGAACGCTCCGCGCAAGAAAACTCCCACGACGTCGTCATCGACCCTAGCGGTCTAGCGACCAGGACGCCCGAAGGAATGAAAGAAAGAAGGAACGACCGAACGAACAAACGAGCGACCACAATGCGTGTCGACTTCCAGTTATATCGAATTTTTGGCCGCGCCACAGGGGAGCCGTCGTAAGGTGACACTGTCACTTATCGCCTGGTACCTTTGGTCTTTGACCGATTCGCCCGCTGACGAATCGCTGAGGTGTTCTTCTCTGCACCCAACCTGACGTCGCGCGGACTCATTCTATCCGCTCGTCGGGGGCGCGGCGCGACTGTCTCGGCTCTCGCGCGAATTCGTCTTCGTTGTGTCTTCATGCGGCGACTCTAACGACTCTCTGAGGAGAGGGTCACACTCATTCCGCTCCCTTAAGCTTCGAAGAATTTCACCGCGCAATCTCTTTCTCTCTCTCTCTCTCTCTCTCTCTCTCTCTCTCTCTATATATATATATATATGTATGTACGTATACGGGCGAGTGTCCTCGTTCAATTAACCACGAATGACTCACCTCGTGATAGTACTCCGAGGATAGATGGCAGAAGGGACGCGCGATGCATGCTTCCCGCTAGATGATATACTCGTTGATGACGAATATTCCGTGTTGGCGAGAGATTTCGGGGGTTCGATAAGCTACAGCGACGAACAGAATGTTTTTAGCTATTAGCCGACACACGAGAGTCGATCGTAAAGGCCAACCCGCGAACGTGCGCTCTAACGACTTAATCTTGTATTCGCCGGCGTGACGTTAATTACACGCCGGAGACATCGTTCGCCACGTGCAGCCGCAATTATCCGGAGAATTATTCAAAAACTCGTGTTGTTTCCTGCCTGATTACTATGTACAGACCGCGCGAGCGTTTAAGAGGTAATAAGAAGAATTTAGCACACCGACGCACGAAGGATGCGAGAGAGGAAGATCGTACAAAGAGAAAGTTCCGTGAAAACAATTCGCGATACTACCCTGAGGGAAATCGCATTAGCGAGAAATGCTGATGTATGAATTAGTAAAAATGCCTGGGTGCAGGCTGCTTAAAACGTCGGCACTTTGTTCACCACGAAAATCTGTCGCAATCGCAGCGTCGAAATGTCTCTATTTGGGGACAACGGAAGAGGGCTAGTCCAGAGAGAGGGCTAATTAAATTACGAGCATACCTATTGATTCGCGAGGTATTAAAATTCTGTGGAATTTCTAGTGACACATATTTTCACGTGGTTCACGTCGATATGAAGCGCAACACGGCGGAACGAACGTCGTGAACGAGAAGCGTCAACAACAGCAACGACGACAACGATGACGAGGTGGAAAGTACAGTTGAGAATTAAAGGACGATAAAAGTAAAGGCATGCTTATAAAACGCGACGTCGGGAACATTGTAAACGACGAGAATAAAAGAAACCGCGAAAAATACGGATTTACAGTCGCTTCGTAAAATATTTCTCCCTCGCAACTGTTCTCTACCCGAAGCGTTCACCACTTTCACTCTCACGCATTTCTCATCCCTCTTCTCTATCATCGTCGATATATTTCCGTCGACCGATACAAATCGGCACGCCGGCGTTTGCCCGCCGGCCGACTTCTGTTCGACCAACAGCTGTGTAGAAGCGGGGAAGCGGGAGTTAACTTCACACCTGTACATTGTATTTTTTTCTACGAACGATTACAATTTCCACAATAAACATCAGCAACGAAATGCTAAAAAGGAATCATAAAAAATAACAAACACTAACAGTTATTAATAAAGTAGCATAAATATCGTCGTAGAAAGAGACTTCTGAAGATGCAAAATCAATTTCACTTAGAAATTCTTCATAAATGCAATTTTAGCTACTGAGCGTCGAAAACAGATTGTGAAACGTTAAAAGTGGATACTTCGACGAATATTAATCATTAAAATTACATAAGTTATAGAAAGAAATTTCTAAAAAGGGATCATCTTCGCCCGACCGAAGATACGATGTTTTATACGACTTTTTATACGTAATATCAGTCATCTCGGCAAATCGATCTCGAGCAGAACGCGGAAGGATCTCATAGTATCCTCGTTCCTGTCCACACCGCGCGCAGGTACTTGCTCTGTGCTGTTTTATTTCGGAGCTGTCCGGCTCCTTTATTCGGCAGCGAAAGAAAACGCGAAGAAAAGTGGATCCTGTAATTCGACACGAGTCGAATTGCGTGCACTCAGTCGATCGGTCGATCGTTACATGTTACATACATTGACGACTTCGCAACAAAACGGAGAAGTGAACTCTTCTTTTCACGGTAGGACGAGACACGGAGGGGTATCGGGGAGAACTCGCACGGCGAAACGAGGCTCGAGCGTGCGTAACATCCGTTCCGGATCGGCCGCACACGTAGGTGGATAATGACCGCGTCCCGACTGTGTTTGCATGCAACTCCGGATGCACTCGGTATGCCCGCTCTGAGATAACGAGACGTTTTTCGGAGGGAGCGCGCGCGAGCGAGCGAGCGAGCGAGCTGCGTTCCCAGTTAACGGCGTGAAAAAGGGAAAAGGGAAAAGCGGCGGCATAAACGAAGAATAAATAAAGGGCCCGGCGTAAATACCGGGGGGTGGTAGCGCAGCGTTGAAATCGCGAGTCGCGCGCAAACTCGCGAGCCGCTCATACCCGTGTCACCCACTGAGAGATGCTGATCCTCTGTTTACGCAAGGTCCTAGGTAGAGCCACCCCGAGCCGTTCCGCCCCGGCCAACACACGCAGTTCCCGTGTGTTCCGATGTGCACGTGCGCGTGATTCCTAGTTTCGCGACGATTAACGCGCTCGATCGTTCATCCCCCGAGTGATATCGCCGGCGCGTGTACACGGCTGCTGAACGGATGAAAAAATCCGATGCAATGAGCGCGAGAGAGTCGCTGTATAAATACCGTGGATCAGGTTTGCAATTTTCTTTCTTTTTTATCTTTATGCCTTTGGTTGGTTTCGAGTACGCTCGCGGAAAATCTACCGAGAGGTTCAATGACACGGGGTCGAAGATAAATTTGTATATGCGTGCACATGTATAGAATTCGCTGATTGAAAATAAAATTCTCTCTCTCTCTCTCTCTTTCTTTTTCCTCCTCTCCTTGGCAATTGAGATCCACGGCGGGAATAATTTTCGGAAAACATTCGGAAAAAACGCGATTTTAGATCGTTTTTCACTCTTTCGAAACGCGCTCGTTCGACGTGGCTCGATCGAATCGACTAATTGAAGGATATCATTCACTACGATAAGTCAAACGTTACGCTCGTTGGCGAGCTAGTTCTTTTTTCGCCTTTGTACCGCCTCACACTCTATCGACCGACTCGTGTTTGTCAGATCGCGCGCTAATATCAGTGTGATATTCGGGGGATACAGATCGTATTGATTAATCGCCCCTATTACGCGCTCTTTATATATTCGTGTTTACATGAGAGATCAACGTCAAATTTTCGAATTAAACGTGCATAATGAAAAACCAATGGTGGCATTCCGTCGCTCTGTGTGCAAGAGCGCGTATCACATTGTACAAAGGATTCGTCCGCTTTGTGTCGGACATTTATTTATAGATGACGCCGTTATTTCTCGCAGTAAGTGGCTAATATAGACACATTAGTCCAATTAATTGTCTCCGGCGTGAGCGAGTGCGTTACATGGAAATTCAGCGTATGTGACGCATCGCTCCTTTCTCCGTTTGACGAACATAATGAGCGGACGGCGAGGGGAAGACAATCATTGGGCGCATGCCGTGCTTGTGTGGACATGACTTAACTAACTTAACGTTCGCGCGTACGCATGACTCAATGGGAAAAACTCGCACGCATGCACGCGGAGACAATCGATCGAGCGGTCGGTGTCTCGATATTCATGAAGTCAAAGCAGCTGCACGACGATCATTTCGGAGGGAGGCGAAAGGGGGGAGGGGGGAAACGTGCATAATCGGCGATGAAAGTAATCATTGGAGGGGAAAAGAAATAGAATCACAACGAGAATATTCGAATAAAATTAGAGAACTCAGCTAATACGAATATAAACGAGACCGACCGAATCGGGGGTAATTGCGCATTAACGCGGTTTGCGTTTACAAAATGTGACGAATTGCACACATCATATACACACACATATATATATATATATATATATATATATGCACTCATATATGTATACGCGGTATTTATTTAATGCCCTGTAGCGATATACAACTCGTAATAATTAATATGCGCAGAATTCCAAAACTGATGACGCAACGAATTCTGTCTGCGTCAATAATATCACGCGTTTAAATATTTAAATAATTTTAACCGTCGAATAAACTAGTTGACCAAAATGTGCGGTAATAGAACACGATCGCGAATTGAAAAATGCCGAGTTCGAGGAACGGGAGATATTGGAACTGTGTGTGGCCGAAAACTTCGTTGATGAAATGACAAAGCTGCGGGACGCGACCCTCCTGCAAAGTAGGTTATCCGAGAACGAATTAGAACGTAGCGCGAATGAATAATCGATAATCGAGCTGCCATGTTTCGCACTCGCGACGCGATTCCCAAGGCGACGTGGAATCACGCGCGAACTTGTTGCCTTTTCCGCGGGCGAGCCGCTAAAAAATGAAAAGGCACGTAGCACAGAAGAGCGCAACTATACAGGAGCTATAGAGAAAGAGAGAGAGAGAGAGAGAGAGAGAGAGAGAGAGAGAGACAGAGAGAGAGAGAGAGAGGGAGAGAGAGAGAGAGAGAGAGAGAGAGAGTGTGTGTGTAACCTATATAAAGTAGGAACAGGAGAGAAAGAATGAGGGGAAAGGCACTACTGTGTCTTTGATATATTTGGCTCGCGATTCGAGCCTCGCGTATATTTGCATATTCGCCAGCTTTATCGGTGCCTTTATCGCCGCTAAATACCCAGTTGCTCGTTACTGATGAAACAGGAACTTTCATCCCGTCCGACTAAGCGCAGGTAAGCTTTCATCCCATTAATGGTTACCAACGTCCACAAACGCCCGCCGGCGGACAGATGCGCGCACGTAAAAGGTCATTGCAGCAATGTACGCTGACCTTTAATATCCGGTGTATAGTGCAGCCGCGTAGCGACGACGCGAGAGCCCTGTATGCAGAGGCCAGCCGCATCCTTTCTTGAAATTTAATCAACGTCAAGAAACTCGGTCTAATCTCAATGTGATCTCCTAATGAATTTATATGGCGGCGGTAAGCGACGACGATCTAGTTAAAGCTGATCTATAAATTTCATCCACGATGGTAAAATGCGATCATGCGCAATTAACGCGCGTTGCAATGACGTCGTTATGATGTTACAGCGCGAAAATTCCAAGACTCGCGGGACATTATAATATCGATGCACCAATTTAAGCGCCGTCGATTAAAAGTTCCTTTATCTCGTATCCGATCAATCGCGACACGACGCGAGCAAATCCGCGGAACTTTTGCGCTTTTCCCACTTTTTTTGCCCGCCATCTCCACTCCCACGATCGTTCTCGAATCCCCTTGCCTTACCGTGACTCTCGCTCTCTCTCTCTCTCTCTCTCTCTCTCTCTCTCTCTCTCTCTCTCGCTCATTCGTTTTTCTGCGAATTACCGAAGCTTGAATGTTAATTCGACGGTATATCCGCCTCGATGATATCTCTAACTCATAATTTAGAAGAGTAATTTCTGGATAGCACTCTGCGAGGTTTTTCGGCCGGGTTCCGATAGCAATGACGAGGAAAATATTGCACCTGATTTTTATGACGGCGCCGAGGAGGATGGAGGGAACTCTCTAGGGTGAAGATCGCTTGATTAAGCTATCGAACCCAATTTCCGCGTCAGTGCGCGAATTAAAAGAATCCTTTAAAGCACGAAACGCCGTCGCGCGCTAGCTTATCCCGTAAATGCAGCGAACGACGTAATTATAATAAATACGTGCCCGTGCTTATATAATGGGTATCGCAAGAAATTGTAAATAAATTGCTTCTGGGAAAATAAGGTGGAAAAAAAAAGGAGAAAAAAAAGTTGATGATACATTTTCATGCGAAGAAAAAAAGATCAACGACGTGTGATTAATATTTCTACATCCGGATACGCTTTGTGTGCCACGACGCGTACGCGTCGCATAACTTATTCCTCTCTACAGGAATGCAGGAGAATCGATTCCCGCTGTTTCCAGTGATTTCATTCACGGCGGCTATTGATGGTGCCGACGCAAATTAATAAATATCCCGTTGAAGAGGCACGAGTGGCCAATTATATCACAACTGTCCAATTATATTCGGAGCTCGGCGCTACTTAGGCAAGTCGTTCTACGAGCTCGGAAAAAGATAGTCTCGGTAATGAAGGGTATCGCGCAGTACACGGTTGTAGAAAATTCCACATGGATCATCGAAGCGCGGTATAATGAGCGGTTCATGGCCAAGTAATTTGCTTTCGAGTTGCGTGCGCTAAATAGCGTAGCCTTTTGGCTCGCCGACACGCACCAACCAACCGACCTGGCCGACCGACCGACCGACCGACCGTCAGCAGTCCAACCCGCCGTTACCGCGCCGCGCGCGTGATAAAGAGTGGCAGCGGCCGGTTGCATTTTGTTTCTATAGTCAGGATAATCGCGCCGCTGAATCAAGAAGGTCGATTATGTAAATACGTACTCCGCCATTTCGCCTTAAGTCGAGCAATCGCGAAATGGATGTGCGCGCGAGAAACTCGTTCATTACGCCGCTCCAGTTGCACCGACCGAACCGTAACGTAAAGTCGATGCAACTTGAATTAATACAGCCGTCGGAATGGACGTTTCAATCTTTCTCTCTCTCTCTCTCTCTCTCTCCCTCCCCCCCTCTCTCTCTCTTTCTCTCTCTCTCTCTCGTCTCTCGCTCTCGGAGACTCCTCACAGCCACAAAAATATTATTTATCAACAACCTAACCGCTTGCGACGATGTTTTTCCTCTCGACGCGTGAATTTTAATTTTTCACTCACGCTATCGCAAATTTATGTGATTCTACGTCTTACATATGTCGAGGGTATGAGGGTGTATATATGTATGCGTCGACCGTTTCTCTATCTCCCTGCACGAGAATATTTCACCAGCAATTTCACGTGTCCACGGTACATTTTTCAAGTAGAATCGCTCCGAGTAGTACCGATTAGCTGAATCGCTGGAAGTTCATCTACAACAATGTACACGCCACGCGGAAAATTAAGGTCCACCCAAATCTCATTCCCAGGGAAACACCGTGGAATGTACGCATCACCCCGAGCGAAGCAACTCGCGCGATTCATTCCACTTCTCTCCTTCCAAATAAATCCAGCAAGTACTTTCGCTGGAACGCCACACGACCTTAAGCAAACCGAGCGCGCGCGCAGAATCGACCGCGGCTGAAATTGCTCGAGGAAACCGGCAGTGTTTGGAATTTATCGGCTACATCACAGGGGACACGTTCTCTATTTATGTATAATCAGTCCAATTTAATAAGCAAATGACTTGGAGGAGCCGTAGTCTCTCCAGCAACTCAGATTTCGTCACAGTCGCGCACAGTCATACGACGTCTACGATGCGGTGAGTCAAAGTTTTCAAGTGCGGGTGCGTCCCCGAACGTGCTATATCGCCCCCAGCAGACCCGTTTTTATTTTCGTATACACTTATACATGTACACACACACACACACATATATATATATATACATATATACGTATATATGGCGGCAATGCGCTCGCGCGCTTACATATAATATTTATGACGTTACGAGCGACGTTAGCGATAGCGTGCGCGCGAGAGACTTAATGAGCTACGGACAGACAGCCGGTCGGCTGAGTCACTGGTGAGGCACAATGTCGAGCATTATAGAACAGACCCCGTGCCCTCCGGGGAATAGCTGAAGCCGCCCCCATTTCTCCGGGTTCCCCGTCCCCGCGGCTGTAGACCCTCCCGTTCGGAGCCTCGCTTCGTCAGGCTCGTAAACAGATCCATAGACGTAATTAAATGCGAGTGAGCGCCTATCAGCCAGGTGGAAATTAACCTTCGCGCCTAATCTTTCCCCCTTTCCGCCGCAAATTGCGCGCCGTACTTTCCCGACCGCGTCATACGCCTGCATACACGGTACATAATGTATCGCAAATTGCGCGCCGAGATAAGAGACTGCGAGAGAAAACGCGAGCGGGAGAAAGAAAAAGGGCAGATCAGATATGTAAATGCCAAAGAAGAAAGAGAATTATTTTTTTTTATCTTCAACTTTGTTAATTTCCCACTCGTCTTTCTCTCTCTTTCCCTCCCTTCTTTAATATTTCTCAGTATCCGAATATTCCAAAGCATTAATTAATATATTACTAATATAAGAGAGAGTTCATTATAATTTAAAATCTCACACTATATTTTATATCACATCATGTACTTAAAGGGATTTCTCTCAACGCCGCATGGGTTAAATAAATTTATTTATCTCCTATCTATCTACCTCTTACACACACGCATCTCGCACGCGCTGCGTGCTTAATGCCTTCTGTGACCTTACAAATAGTGCACTAATCTCTACGTTTAATATGTTCTCTCTCTTTTTACCTTTATTCTTTTACCTTTATTCTTTCATTTCGTACTACTATGTTATAACATTACAAATCTCATGTTTTCTACCGGTGCAGCCATTGCTCGCCACGAAGATATAATATACACGGTATCATTGTAAACTTTCCTGTATGTTCACTGGGTTCTACTCACGGCTAAATAAATATCTACTCTACCCACTCTACTCTGCTCTTATTTTCTTTATCTCTCCGTTATGCATGTGTATTTTTGTTACTACCGTCTAATTAATTGCTACCGGAATTCATACGTCAATTACTCGCGACTTGATGTACGATATTTTAATAATTCGGTCAAGTCCGCTTCCACGCAGATTATAACTCTCAACTCGATTATATCCTCGGATATTTCAAAAAAACATACCAAACAGGAAAATCCATTTGGCGGTCATATTTATATATGTTATCCATACATCGCTTTTGTGGAGATATTGGTTAACATAATCGAATACGAATTATTCAGATGATTGGTAGCGAACGTGTTTCTTTCTTTCTCCTCCTCCTCCTCCTCCTCCTCTTCGCCTACTGCCCCACCCAATGTTCGGATTCGCGTGCAGTACTTTCGCACGTTGTTGCAACGGCCGGTTTCGGTCTCGCGTCGGAAGGTCTCTCTCGTCACGCGCATGCATATCAATAAGGGTATATTTTTACGATACATGGACGCGGCGGCGTCGCGCGCCACGCGTTTCGCTTTCGTTCGTTTCCTCGACGATCATCTCTCAACGCCACCGAGAGCCACGCCGCCGCGTTGTGACGCTAAATCAACAGCGCGTAGAACGCGAATCGAGAGCAGGAGAAAAGGGTGAAGGCTAAAAAAAGGAAAAAATATAGCCTCCGTAACTGCTGCACGAACTCCTGCAAATATATTTTCAACTAAGATTGAAAGTGGGTCGATAAGCGCTTGCGTCATCCGGTCGTCGGTCGGCGAGAGCTCGCGCGAGAGACGAACGATAGCGGCGCGAAAAGAGAATGGAGGGCCGCGAGGAAGCGAGACCGCTCCGCGAGGAGGTGGAGAATAAGGAGATGAACAAACGACGAGGGGAGGAGGGAGGTGTGCAAAAAGAAGGAAAGAGATATATAAGAGCTGATGAGACAGAGAAGAAACGAAGGAACACTTCTTACGAATGGTGCTTACTTACAGCGACAATGCCCGCGTAGATTACGAATTTCTCCGCGCTTTCCTTGTTTCCCCATTCACGTCTGTATTTCTGGCGCGACGATTAGCGAGATTGTCGGTCGTTCGCATGTATGCGAGCCGAATATAACTCGTTCGGCAGGTGTGTCTGAAATCGATCAAATTAACGCGGTTGCCTCTACTGCGCGCCGTACCGTTGCGGTGTGCATCTACTGTGCGACGCCGTGCTCCATGCAGTCTGCATCTACTGCGCGGCGCCGCGCTACGTGCGGGCCGTATCTACTGCGCGACGCCGTCCACCGTGCGACCTCATCTATTGCGCGACGTTCCTATCTACTCTCGCGCACGCCGTACGTACCACCCGCCATACCTACTGCGGCCCGGAACGGTGTCTCGCCCGCGGCACGGAAACTAATTTCTTTCGCACTTTAATGGCGGCAGACGAATAATGCAACCGAGTCGCGGGGTGAATCGGGTCACCTGCAACGAGAGTTAAATTGTCACGGAGGGAAAGAACAAAGAAGCGCAGTTAAAAAAATATAGACGAGTCGCAAGGCCGCTCGCGCGTTCCGACAGGAATAACAACTTTACTGCTACTTTACGCTCGATCGCGTGTAGATGTCTGAAGAGGCATGAATTAATTCGCCGATTATCGCGGCAACCTTTGCGATGACTGAGAACGTAATCGATGATTATCGATTGTTACAACGCTGAAAAAGCTGAAAGATACGGACAGGACAAGCGGACCGCGAGTCAATGGCACTTAAATCATCCGCCAGGCATCGAGGTCACGTTCGACCCTTGTTACGTGTCCTGTATTGGATTATGTGTGTCATGCTTTATTACGGACTAATGTCGCGACGGGCGAACGTATCTGCGGCGATCGCCGCGCGATAACCGTCATCGCGCGACCCGTCACTCAGCTGACGCAAATTCACGGGCGAGGGTGAAATGAATTCAACGGAGGTGATCGTTCGGTGATTCGACGAGCGGATACACTTACACGAATGCGTTGTCGAAACGATATACTCGTGCGTACTCGCAATTTCCATTTTAACAATGGATCGACCGCGCGACGAGTTGACGTGTTTTCCCGGAGGATCGGTTTGATCGGGTCACGGCGAAAACATCGAATAGCTTACGAGAAATTAGTTATTAAAAATCGCGAGCAGTTGACAGGGTAAACTGTGGGATTGGAAAAGTCGGTAACGAATGCGTAATCAATTCACAGAGCGTGAACGCTGCTTGCGTAAAATTTTAATTTAAGATTCGCGAGAAATTGAATTGTTGAACTTAATAGAAACGGCGATGTTTTCGTGACGTTTAAAGTATCTGTCGTTCAAAATGATACATATTGATAGGAGAGACGTAAGGCTATTCTCCACGAGATCTCCGAAATCGATTTTTTCAGACGACGTCAAGTACGTTGCCAACGACAACTAAAAAGACTTGCTAAAAAGACTTATCATAGATGAAGAGCGATGCGAGCGTTGTCCGCTGAATAGCCAAAGACGCGGAAACGCTCACAAATCCAGAGGTGAAAGGGGAACGAGCGTGGGAGGCAAAAGAGAGAAAGAACGAAAATGAGGAGGGAGAGGAAAGGAGAAGAGAACGACGAAAAAGGACGACGACGGAAGAAAAATAGAAGCGACGACAACGACGAACGAATTCCTTTGGGCGTGAGAGAAATGTCCGCGCGAAACCCCACCTCCGGTTCGTTCTTTGTATATTCGAAGGATTTCCGCTAATGAAATAATTAAAATTACAAAGCTTCGCTCGCGCGACTACGACGACGACGACGTCGAGAATGAGGACGAGGACGAGAACGAGGACGAGGACGACGACGACGACGACGACGACGACGACAACGACGAACGATCGTGTGCACCGGAACCTCGGTGCTCTATTTCCTCCTTCGTCTCCGTCACCTTTACCAACCAAGACGTCTTTACACCCATCCCTTTGCCCGTGGGGAACCAGTAACGGTTCAACGGGAATCAATGAGAATTCCCGACGGAACAGCTTTGAAATTCCATTAGAAAATCAAAGACGTACCTCGCTCTTTTCACTGCTGTTTCGTTTATCGCCAAGTTCGTCGTCGTCGTCGTCGTCGTCGTCGTTGTCATCAGAAAGCTTCACCTTCTCTGGTCGTAAATATATTCTAATCAGATGTTCCGCATGTACAGGATGATTCGAGCTGATTAATAATAGATATAATATTTTCTCTCACGACTTAGTTTTTTTCAACTTTCTCATGTGAAGCTTTACACCAGATGCAATCAACATTGAAGAAAGCTAATATCGGAATCGCTTGATATATGCGCGTGCACGAAAATAATCGATGATTTCGGTGGAAAACGAGTGAGAAACGGTCTATAATTGATGAAATCTTCTTTCTCGAGCACGAAAAGAGATTTTCGAATCTCGAGTAGACACCGTACGAAATAGGTGGAAATCTTCGCTTTGTTTTTCACTCTTTTTGGCATTCGCTGCGAGCGAGAGAGAAAGATGAAGAAAGAGAAATCTCTCTCTCTCTCTCTCTCTCTCTCTCTCTCTCTCTATTCGCGAAAATCAAATCACTGATCCTCGTTATTCGCGCGATAAGCGAGAACGAGCGATAATCTAAAAACATGCAGGAAACGGGGAAGCGATCGCACACGCGCACGCGTAACACAATCTATGTTCAAACACCCGCAGGATCTCTGGTATCGAGTTACTCGCTTTAGGTGGCGTTATTTGAGACAACCACCTGGGGCACGTATACACCGGACCGGACGTAGAACTTCAGGAGCCAGACACGACGAAAGCACTTCGTGGATGAGTGTCGGAGACTCCTCTTCAGCCCTCGTTTCCCCGCTATCTGGCTCTGAAGTTGACGACACAAAGGAGGATCGATCGAAATGTTCACACGTGCTGCTGCTGTTCGACGCTACGCCACTTTTGGAAATACATCGCACACGTTCGTTCTTTGCAACCTTTCGTCCTTTCCACGTGCGCACATCGATCAATCGTCGACAAATCGAAAGAGAAGTCGACATTAAATCCGTGAAACCCAAGAATACGCGAATATCGGTGAGCGCGCTTATAATATTTCTTCGTGTTTCGCAAAAATGTAAACAGGAAATATTGATATTAATATTATTAATAAGACACAACGTAAGTTATATATATCTATATATATATATATGAGCTGAAAATAAGCGAGATGTAGCATAGATGATGTGTATTACTGCTTATTGCTACTTTTTTGATCGCCTAAATATAAATATTCGCGTTTAAAATCTCTCACGTCGACTTCGCGAGAATGTCTGGAGATTTATCGGATAATGTTCGAGTATATTACTCTTCACAGAGAAGGCGGAATAAAAATAACAAACATGTGATAAATATCACTTCCCGCTTTCTATTCTTTCTATTGCTCAACTTCTCTCGAGAATTTTTCGATTCTCTTCAGCAATTTCCGGTATTTGCAGCGTTCTAGGAAGGCGCTATCAAATCATAACCAAATAGCCGGGTAACGAGATACAAACAGTGCGTCCCTAGTGCGAGGGGAGGAGATATCACAGCGAAGGTAAGGTAAGGGTAACAAGACGAGGGGAGACGACAACGGAGAACGAGGAGGTTGTGCGATGCACCCTGTCGGAGCAAACTGTGAACAAAACACTCGGACTGATTGTAGTAGATGTGCGCCGGTGTCTCATAAATATTATTCTGCTCCTTTGAATATATCGCGGGGAAATGTCGAAAACCGAAGCGAGAAGAGTATCTCACAAATATCTCGCAATTAAAGGATATCACGCGACCATTAGCTCGTTTCTCTATTTCACTATTGTTACGCCGATTGTGTGCATCACGACCGACACGGTCAAAAACACAGTTATTCAACAAAGCCACTCTTATAAGCGGTTAAACTTACTAAGTAGTTGCCACTGCGAAAGCAAGAAATGCACAACGGAAGAAGATAGAAATTATGCTTAAATATTCGCTCAGCAGAGAGGTGTTCGAGAAATTCCCGGATACTAGGAAGATTGCGTATAATACGCTAAACTGCGCATTCAAAGCCGAAATGATGCCATAAATAAGCAACGGTATTCTCGGTGTTTGCACGTAAATCACAATATCGAATTTGCGACACCATTAGATTTATATGAAAATGATGGTCTAAATTATAAAATTAACAACTAATAACTAAACAGACTACAAAGAGACAATCACGAAAACTAAGAAGTTGAAAATATAACGAAGAAAAATCATAACGTTTCGGTTTTATCTGTAAGATAAATCTTCCTGCATTTTTTAACTCGGACGTTTCAACACGACAGATGCAAGAAACTTAAATACTCCAGTTATTGAAAGTACGTAATTCGATTATTTTCAATTCTATATTTTTTTCATATTTCTTATTATAAAGCGCATCGAAGCAACTTGCTTACTGGAGATTTATTTAATTTACCTAACTTGTCTAACTTGTCTAATCTATCTAATTTGTTGTTGCTATTACTGTCGGAGTGTGATAAAATTCAAAATAATTAGAATTAGAAACAAAGTAGCAAATTTATCTTCGATCTAGGAATTCTTAAATCGAACGATTTTTTATTTCCCATTTTAAATTTCGACGACGGCTTATTGCCAGCGCATTTAGTTTCATCACGCCGATCTAGTAGATTGATAGGTAGGGAAGAAAGTCGGGAAGGACAGGTTGATAGGAGGGTCGTCGGAATTATACGAGTTACAAGGGAAAGAGGATAGCACACGCACGCACATATCCCGGCAAACAACGCGAAGCTACTTAATGCGACGCGCGTTCGGGATGAAGATTCCCTAAGAAAGAGCTTCCAACAAGCGTGACTAATGCGGAGATATACGTAAATGTATCTCGGCGTGGATGCAAGCAGGCGAAGAAAAAAAAAGAGACAAGGGACGGAGTGTATTCACCCCCCTTGGCGGCTGGCGCCCTCGGCAAGATCCTTGCTTCAAGGGACATGGGGACGTAGTCGGCACGTTGCGAGGAAGAAGCGACGAGAAGCACGAAGAGGAAGAGGCGGTGGATGGAAGACCCACTGTATCCGCCGACAAATACGTCGCGTCCGTCTTCGCGTCCGTCGTCAGAAAAAGAAAAGAGAATAATAGGCGCGCTGGGAACGTGGAGGGTAACACAAAAAACGTAGGGGAAAGAGAAAGATGCCTAGACGAGAGGGGACCGTGCTTTAACATTTTGACTCGTATCATCGCATCCCATTCGCTACGGAATCCAAACCATGATAAGTCGAATAACAAAAAAAGAAAGAAATACCTTATCTCACACGCGATGAAAGATCCGCGCATCCACAAGGAAACCTTTAACCCCGCGGATGTTTTTTCGCTTACACGACACAATCGATTTGTCGTCAAAGCAAGTTATCGAAACGCGGGAAATTTGACAGGGAAAGAAAAAGAGAGAGAACGGAAGATATAGTACCGAAAGTTTATCAATTACTTTACTGATATCGACAAAATAGCAAAGAAACACGTAGATAGATTGAAAAGAGAATAATTCAAAGATAAGCAACATTACTTTTTTCTTATTCAAGAAGAAAATTTGAAGAAGAAAAAAGTATAGTTACATGGGGAACAAACTGTATGGCTTGTTACACCCCGCCATGATCATTAGTTATAAAAATAAACTGTGCATCTGTAAAAATGCAGAAATAAGCAGCATCACCTGCTAATCGTGTTCGTATCGCCATCTCTAAATGTCTAACAATGTCTCGAGGTCAGCTTTAGTCAAATCACTATGTGTTTGGCAGTAGCTCATGCGATTATCGACGCATTATTATCGACTTTGCCACCTGATGGTACACATGCACTTTCTTACCAAAGGAAGATGAAAATAAGGTTTCGATTGAGAAGCATTAGTATCAAAATATGATAATTTAGTTATATTATTTGTTTCACGCTACTCGTTTCAATAAAACATATAAATGGAAAAATGCATTTTGAGGAATGATAAATTTATACGAATTCAGACGCTGTGCTTTCCTAAATTGAATTAATACGACATAAAATATATCATCGTAAAAAACAAAGAATTTTATGAAAAATGAATTTTCCCAGTCGTTCCCAGCCTTGATAAATAGCCGGTCGTTTCCACGTTCCAAGGCAGTAAGGTGCGATGTTTCCCAGATCCACTGCGCAACTTTTATCGTCGCGGAATATTAGAGCCTATTCATTCCACTCCCTTTCGCCCCCATAAAAGCAATAATACCAATTCACAGAGTTAACAGTTTGGCTCTGCGTGAGATAAGCGTGTGCCAAAGCTGGCACGGCTCTGCGCGTTCTCTTCGAGGTTCGGAGTTGAAAACAGCATCGGCTATCTTCCTCTCGTCGTAAACTGTTCAATTTCATCGCGGAGAGTCCTCTTGACTCTTAATTTTTATACATGCGCGGGGAGAGTCGTCGTCGTAAAAATACGGCGCCCCAGTAAAACACCGTCTCGCTTGTTTTCGTTTACCGCGCGATGTAATTGTAATCATTTGCGCTAATGTAAAACCAGATAGTACGGGATAAGACAAGAACTGTCAGGCACTTCTCTTTATTGGGATATCATCTAGCCCGGTTAATCAAACGCGCCTTCACGGAAAGAAATGGACATGTTGAAAATTATCAGACGTAAACAACGAGCACGGGATCGCGCCTGCCGAGGTGTAAACATCGCCGAGGTCACATTGACGAGGAACGCGGTCGCTAAGTATTTTTGCTAGCTCGAAGCCGAAGCACGAGCATGAGAAAAAATATGTCGGTGTATATCGAGAAAGAGACTGCCATAGCAGTGATTCGTTAAATTTTTTTAAATTGGTACTGCGCATAAATATTATGCACAAAATATCAAATTAATATTCGTATAAAGTGTTGCAAAAGAAAGCCAGCTTCAATGCAATCAATATGGTTTTTCATTAGTCAAATATATATCTTATCGATCACTCTCAAGGTTCCGCAGAATAAATAATTTTTCGCAGAATAAATATTTCCGCAATGATTAGAGAAGAAGCAAACTAGTGCTTCTCACAATTCATATTTTTATTAAACTAGATATGAACGTATATTGTCGCGCACTATTTTTTATTATCTCTGGCCGAAAACCAATGCGATTTATACATGAGCATGTATTATAAATCATGACGCTTTCTGAGCGTTTGATCTGCACACTCACCTCACTTTCGTTGATTCCTATAACTCTGCATCCGTCCAATGTCCAGTCTCCTCAGCAGCATTCAGGACAAGTTTCTTTTTTCACAATATTTTGTCGCTTCTTGTCTCTCTTTGTTTATCTTTCCTCTTTTATTAATTTCGATGGGATTTAAGGAAAAGAAATGGCGAAACAAAGAAGCGCGTACATGGTCGCGTTCAAGAGATGAGATTTTTATTCCAAAAAGAAGTAAACACGATAAATTGCAACGTTCCGAGAATGTATACGTAAGGCGCGATTCGCGTAGAATCAATCGCGAATGAAAATTACGACGTTTAGACAAAAGAGAAAAAACGAAAATGTTTTATTTCGCGAACGGTAATTCGAAAGAAACGCACGTCTTGTTTCGTACGGACTAAGTTGTAATGTAAATAAACGCGCGTACTGAATTTATCGGTAATTTCAAATGAAATATTATCGCTTCTGACACGCGTGAAAAATGTAGAAAATTGATCAACTTGACAGATATAAAATTTATCAAGCCAAATAAAATAAATAATGGTGAATTTCACGTACGATGACGCAATTCTGATCAAATTTTAACATTACACACTACTCGAAGCAGGAGTTATATTGATTGAATCGCAGCAAATAATTCTATATTTTGATTTCAATATAATAACAAACTAAAGCATTTATATCTGTATCTTCTAATGATTCAGAGTAAATATAAAAGAGAAAAATATATATTATATCTTAAAGATTTCGTTGTGTAATAGGGTCATTGTAAGACACGATCTCCTGATTATTTCGAGCAACGTGTGAAAAAAGTATAATTAAATCGCATTGATTTTCTCGAGATATTGCAAACACCCATCACCATAAAAATGTCTTTTCTTCTCTGACTCACCGATACACAGCAGACAGAGTCAGCCGCGTTCTGCTGCAGATCTGTAACAAAAAATATAGTTTCGTTAGTTAAACCGTTAGGTTAAAAGTTAGATCAGGTTGAGTTCAATTCGCGGGAGCGCGCGCGCAGATACAAACGTTGACCCTTTGCGTAATTCAACGGTTTTTATTCCAATCGCTCGGTTTTCGATCGCAATAAATCAAGAAAAAATGTACAAACGATCGATGAACCTCACCTTCAAGCCGACTCTGCTCGGCCCGAACCGGATCCTCCGGTGCGGCATCGCCGTCCGTCGAAACTGCGTCCCGATAACCGCAGCTATCGCGTGGCTGCAAACTCCAGCAGATCTGTAACAAAAAATGAGTTTCTCATTAGTATTACAGCGACAAATCAAGAGTACGAAGACTCGAGACTACAAATTAGCTTCTTCAACTTAACCAAGTTAACCAATAAAAGTTTACCTTTGAAGACCATGAAATATTGCTATTGCTCAAGATGCTCCGGATCGTAACGCATACACACACACACACACACGCACGAATATTACACGTTACACGCGCGCGTACACTGTGATCGAACACTGTGAAAATTCGTAAATTATTACGCGGCGCTCCGCCGATCCGTCCGCCGCCGCGGCGTAAACAATAATGGAAACGGTCGCGGCAATTGCGTACTTATGAACATGTTTTCAAAGTCGCGCGACCTTGTCCCGCCGGGACGTGTCTCAGAGTAGCGTAACGTTGTATAAAACTTACCTTTTTAAACAAAAAGGTAAACAGAGACGCTAAGTACACGCGCAACACGTATTGTTATTTTTAGAAATTTCAAATTATTTTTTTTCAAGTTATATGTGTAACAAAATTTTACGAATAAAATTTATAACTATAATAAAACTCTACAACACTACTTTACAAAAGAAATTATATAAACGATTACGCAATGATTACGCTTTTAGTACTATGCATCGTATCGCACCTGAGCATATATCTTTGGGCAATGTAATTTATTACGTATTTTCGTTATACAAGTAATAAGTTTGTACAAGTAAAACTTATATCTTTAACAATAAATTCTCCTATTGAATATATATCCTATAAATAAAACTCCACAAAACTGTTCTACAAAAAAATGATGTAACAAAACAATAGCATCAATTGAAAAACTCTACTCAACATCAACTCTGCAAATGAGAGCGATTCGCAATCTGAAGATAAATGTATCGAAAACTCCCAATGATACACAGTCCTTCACGGTACTTCAAAAACAGTGTCTTCATTATTTACTAGAACACCGAGTTTTATAGTTGTATTATTTGTTATAATAATTATTATAATTAGTTATTATAATAAATTATTATAACAATGCAATAAAAAATATTTAATGCAAAAAGTCTTGGCTTCTCTCTCTCTCTCTCTCTCTCTCTCTCTCTCTCTCTCTCTCTCTCTCTCTCTCTTTCTCGCTCTTTCTCTTTCTCGTACATTTCTACTCTTGTATTCTAGCAATATTCTCTCTCTTACTCTCTATCGCTTGCTCACTCGCACTCGCTGCTTCTTCAGCGCGCTCGTAACACCTTTGGTGTCGGAAAAGTGAGATGCACAAATCCTCTCTCGTCTGCGGTCTAGCGTTTCTTATTTTCTTACTGAATCGAAATTTTCCGTGATTTGGACTTTATTTTAAAATATCTACATTTAGAGACAACGTACACAAAAAACATAAGGACACTTTTCTTCTTACTTTTTAAGGCCGAATCGATTTGTACTAAAAATACCTCGATCGGTTTAACCATTGTTGAGATATGAATATCTCACCTCGTTTCAACTCGCAGTTTCGCGTAATATAGGCACGCTATGCCTCGCGTCATTCGGGCGCAACTTCGTTGCACTTCAACTTGGCGCAAGGAATTACCGTGCCTTGATAAACATAATCTGCAATCCTAAACCAATAATTCTATCTCAGAACAGACATCGACAGTTATAATTTATAGTAATCATTTGCATTACAAGCAATTTCAAACAATAAATCAAATAAAATTGAATGGAAACACAGTAACATACGAAAAAGAATAAAAAATATTATATATATTTTGTAGTATGTTTGAAACATAGCATAATAGTTCTGATATTGGTGACTTCCAAAAAAAAACATTTTTAAAAAAATATGTATTTTGTCCGCAAGATACATATACTATTTTGTCTTCATTCGGTACTGCAGTTCCTGCACTTAACCGGCAGTTTCTATACCAAGTAGAGAAATCCGTTCATAGAGGCGCTGATATAATTTTTGCCTACCATGAAAATTACATAGTTATATAATTAAGTATAAGGAAACGAAATTATATAGTGTCATTCTCCTAATAATGCAAATAAATTTCTCAAATCCGTTCAAAGCGGCCTCACGAAAATTTCAACCGCGCTGATTTATCTTCTGGTGACAAGAATACCCTGCCATATTGACCGTAAAAAACCAAAGTGAAACAGCTCTTTGCCTCTGCTGCGTTATCATCATATACCGGCTCCTTTTCATTGTCTAAGCAACAGCTGATTACCGCTCGAATCGAGACTACCTTACGTTGCCTTTGCCCAACTATGCCCACCATTGGTATCTTAAATGGCAGCGTTTAAATAGAAAGATATTAAATAAATAAATACGCACGTTCACGATTGATATGCGCACAAAATTAGCCATAAACGTGATGTCACTCAATATGAATATTTAATTCCGACAATAATAAAACTACATTTTGTCACGTAATTATATGATATGAGAAAGGACGCGTTATGTACCAAAGCATCATGATGATGACATTTTCGTTGGTAATATCGGAATGCTTGTTTATAGACTAAGCAGACCACGCGGCCGTCTACTATATCGTCGGATCCTGCCCGCGACCATCAGCTCCAAAGTCATATTGCTAGCCGTCAACAGCAAAAATATCGCCATCATCTTTCTGTGTCCGATTTTGTTCGTTACGCGAACACGCAGGGTCAACCTATTATCCTTGCTACTCTACTAATTTATCAAAATGTCTTGGCCTCTGTGTGAGCAGGATTAAATAACAGCACGTCTGATAAACTAGATAAAATAGAGCCGGGAGTTGACGATCACTCGCGACAAAATAGATCGGCACCGCGGATTTTTACGCACGTATTTATGCGGTATGAACAACAGATTTTACGCTGACAATTTGCGCATACGAGCTGAAATATGCACGAAAATACGCAGATTATTATGTATTTGTGAAAGACACGACGAGATCAACCGGCAAGGCCAGTCGATTGATCAAAAAATGTCACCGAGAGCGTCAATTGAAAGATCAACCACAAACGTACGACGAGGTACATTCGCTTGCGCACCCGATTAAAAAACGCATAAATCTAGTATAAATCTAGTATAAATCTAGGTGGAAAGAGCACAATTGAGATGTATTACAGGCAGAACCGCTGCGTGCACGCACACATGAACACACACATACACACACACACATACACACGAGCTCACATGAGATACACACAGACTCCCAATCGGAAATCCTCTCTTCGGCTGCGTCGGTATCGCGGTGACGTTGTGTCGGGACATACACGACTACGTACGGGGTGTACGACGAAACGTCGCTCACGGACAATTTGTTTGGCCGGTGTGCGCGCGACCGTTAAGCCGATTAACGCAATCACGCGCGAGAACAGATCGGGATCGATGCAGAACATCGTTCGTTTCGTATAATACCCGCATTATCTGTCATTAAGCGGGAGTTGACCGGCGATTTTACACCGGATCCCGTCGACTGCGCGTCGGTCGTTTTATACGTTTCTCCGTCCCGGCGACATGGCCGCTACATATTTTACACCTATCGGAGTTCTCTCTATCCTCTCTTTTTTCTCCTCTCTCCTTCTCCTATTTTCCCTCTTTTTTTTTATTTTTTTTTTAACACGTCGCATACTATCCACCCAAGTTCCACCGAAAAAAAAGCACCGCCGTCAATGCCGAATCCGCGGCAACGTGGACCATGACAGCGCATTACAAACTGAATGGAGTGCTTTTATGCGGTTCGGATTTCGCAGGCATGCACGTTTAACGCCGCGCGACCGGCTATAAAATGGGAAATAAATGACCGAGAGAAACCTTGGCCGTTGTTATTTCGCCTCGACGAGACATCCTTTGCCCCCTGAACTGCTCCTCCCCTTGGAGGCAATCCAATCCATGACGTCGGTCGTGTCGCGCACGGATTATAATGATTTTTATTAACGACTATCTTTACACATTTCGCCACGTTTTGTTCTCTCGAACTCGACGAGGCCTGCTATACCGATTGATGAGATCAGGAAATACACTGCACGCGCGCGAAACTCAGAAATTTGAACACAGTCGGGAGTTCCTCTGGTTTTCGGAATTTTTTCGCGAGTACCCCGGCTCTCAGCGCACTAAATTCAATTTTTCTGTCGTGCGTGGCGCAGCCGGGAATGGATAGAGGCGGAAAAGGCACGTAGACGTACGTCGCTACAGCGACGGAGTAAATGATGTTGCGTTGTCAACGAAAGGTAGGTAACCATCAGGCGGAAAACCCGGCGGAATCGCATTAACAATAAGTGCATTAAAGTGAGAGTCCTTCGAGCAACGGTGGTGAGAGCGGAGATGAACGGGAGAAGGAAAGGAAGGCAAGGAGAGAAGGGAAGAGAGAGATAGAGGGGAAGAGAGGAGGAGGGTGGAAGGGAAGCAGAAAGGATAGAAACGACTACACCGAGAAAGTGCGGGACCCAATTATTCAGCCAAATGGGAAGGATACGTTATTTTCCGGGCGAGCCGCTCCCCTCCTACGCGTCCTTCCGTCGTGTCGCGCTGGTGTTCTTTTCCACCGAAAAAAGGTCCTTTGAAGTGTGTTAGTTTCCGTGGGTTCGTTAATTGCGTAAAATGTCAAAGCGTTTAGGCGGGAAAGCGCAGGAACCAAAGTCATCAAGTGTAATTAGATCGTGAGTTTATTCTTGTCCCGCTACAAACTACTCCTTTTCGCGGGTAACAATAAATTCGGGAAAAATCATGAGAACACAAGTTTGCTCTCTTTTACTTTTCCCTTCTGTACATTCCGCATCTTGTCGATAAAAAAGAAAAGAACAAGAAAACGAAGAAAGAAAAAAAGAACAATGCGCAACCAGCTCTCCCTTAAAAAAAAAGAAAAAAAAAAAAATTCGAAGCATAAGGGATTAAATTGTAGAAGATTACAAGACCTCGGGACTAAGTTTGTACGCGAAGTAACGCCTCTAACGGTATGAATTCCTAAGGAAACCAGTAGTGCACGGCAGTCGAGCGTTCAAGCAGATGACTTCCTTGCGAAACGAGCGAATCTCAAAGGATTAAGTAATTAAAGCTGTAATTAAATTCGTTATCCCCCTAATCTCCTCAGTAAAATTCGTAATTAAACTTGGCGTCTAATTCTGTGTATAGTTTTAAATGTCGAAACTCGGAATGGATATCGACGTATGATCGGTACGCTGTGCACACGACAGAGCGATATATTTACAGGCATCACATAACTTATTCAAATCTTATTATTTTCTAAACGACACGCTATATATGTATATATATATATAGAGCATAGTTCTCGGTATATCTCTCTCTCTCTCTCTCTCTATTTTCTGCCGCATGAATAATTCTGCACAATAGACGAAAAAAATATGGGAGGGAGCTTCTCCCGGCACGCTCGATTGCGACAATTCCATCTAACGAAATCGATCAAACGTGTTGTATTCGAAAAACACAATTATGCTCTGTTCGGAAAAAGTCCTGAGATGCCGAGACAATTCGTTCGCCTGTCGTCGCGACAGCCCACCCTCTCGGCGGTTCCGGGACGATGTAACATCCTTATGGCGAAGGAGCGGAACAGGCGAAGGGGAGACGCGCTACCTGTCGATCTTCCGGACGGACGTTCGACAACGAGTTATACTTTCCGCGACGATGCGTCCGATCCACGTGGGAGTCGCGGAGTGCCCCGGAAATCGACAGAGAAGTCGCGGGACTCACTCGCGTTCTCCCGCGAAGACTTCCATCCACTTTCGTCGTTTTAGCCGCGTTTATCGATGGTAAATCGCTCCTTCGCTCACTCGCGTGCGACCGCGGTAAGGTTTCGATTGAGAAGCCGGAGGAGAGGTGTCACTTCAGACGCTGAAACGTTTTACCCGCTACGTGAAAAAATTTGTCAGAGGAGAAAATTAAATCGACGGATTTCGCGAGACTCAGGCGGGTGTCTCGCTGGGCACGTCAGGTAAATCACGTTCGTAATAGCGAGAATGGAAAATGCGACTGTCAAATCGCGTCAGAATGCTCACGATTATTGTATTTTAGCCATTCACTCCCTCTTCCCTCAGCGAAATTCGTGACTGAATCTCTAAACGATCAATCTAAAACCAGTTAAAATATTATAACCAATGACACTCTATTAGCGAGACATGCATTACTTTCTCTGGTTTGTCGTGTAAATTTGTAATATGCATTAAAATATCAATAATTGCGCAGACAGCTTTCAAATATCATTGAATCTTCGGAGAAGCTCCGGTTGTGTATCTCGAAATGCAGCAATTCGCATTGTTTGCCAATTTTCATGAGTAACTTCGAGATCAAAGATCGCTCGTGCGACGGTTGTTTGATAGAATTGTATTAGCATGCATGGCTATACTGTGTGTCTAAAACTATCTAAATGTTTACACCAACCAGCGTCGCGCTCTTGGTACCTTCTCTTTAATGGCACAGAGCGGCGCGGTAGTTACTCAAGTAGATACGTAGTTGGCAAGCAAGTCTCTCATGTGGTTGAGCAAACCGTATTGTCTCGTTCCGTTTCCAAGGCCACGCATGCCGAGGAGACGGGCGGCAAAATGGAATTTAATCGACAATGCGCGAAGATATATTACCTGCAATCTCAATTACGCGGAAAATGCAAATTTAATATATATCGGTTGTCGGGGTCTTTGTGAATGGGATCCACGCCGAAACCCCCCTGAGATAGTTGGGATTCTCAAGGGACTACGTTAGAAGCCGAATCACTTGCGAAAGTGACGCGATGATAGGCTACATATTTTTCGACACCGCGATTTCACCTCGAATTTGGTCGAATTTGGATGTTGTTTCCTCGCATCGGTCGTCGGTGGAAAGCGAATTCCTTGGATCGTCAAAATATGCGACAATTTTTAACTAAATCATTCATCCATCTTATGATTTTCCATGATATACACAGAGATGTTGTACCGCAATTACTAATAAAAGCGCGCAGGCTTTCTTCTTTTTCGATCAATGCCGAACGAGCACATTTTTATTTATACTTTGAATCTGATTTTTCTAAAAATGTATCTCATTAATTACTAATAATCCCTATGTGCGCACGATATTTTCCCCTTTAATTTTCGGCCGCTTGGGCGCAAATTACACGCCACGTGACTATTGTTGCGGTAATATAAGCTTACACGTGGGAGATGTAATACGCGAAATCATGTCTTTGCACGAAGACAAAGATATCAAAGCGGCGAATCTTTTCAAATGAAAATTTGTATAGTTCGCTTTATCTGGTATAGCGTATCGCAATTTAAGCGACGCTTCATTAAATCCCGGGATCCCTCTTGAGAATTGACGGACAGCAGAAGGGGTTGCTGGAGGGAAGGAAGGAAGGGAGGACTTTTCAAAGGACAGGTCTCGTTAAGGCGACGCAGCATTATAATGCCTAGCGCTTGTCACTAATGCTGACAGGCACGCGGCTGCTCATCGGTGTGTTATATCGCATTTCCGTGACGATATGACGAACGTCATTAGGGTGCCGAGGCTCTTATACTTAATAAACTGCAAATCGGGTTTCGGGCATGTTCACGACTAAATTAACAATAACCACGGGTCCCTCGGTAAGCAAGGAATGCAGATGAACATGTTAGCGAGATGAGAGCGTTATGATAAAGTCATGTGTCTCGAGATGATAACGTTACGCATTTCTAGACTTTACAGTCGCGTTTTTTCAGATATCATCTAAATCACCCACGAACAGTCTCGAATATCACATACCGAATTTTGCACGCGCGATTTGTCATTCCCGACAAAATTGAAAGGATAATATAATGCGAGAGCAGAACGTACGTAGCTTATTAAATGAGTTTATATTCATGAGATTACATCGGCGACGCACCAACTTGTGCCCTTACATATGATATAAACATAGGCATCTCGAATATTTCTCACGTCACGCGGCGCCTATTAGATACGCGATGCGCAGCGTCTCGAGCTTGTGCAACGCAAGCCAGCATTATAAAGTAAAGTTTATCACAGCGCTCTACGAGAGCGTGCAGGTTCGCTAACAGGTAATTAATTAAAACTGGATGCCCGCAACCTGCACAAGCAGATCGCAAATATTTATCAGTAATTAGCTTCAAAGTATTCGTCGGAGGAATTCGCCGGTTTCGCTGCCATATTGCGTTCCCTTTCGGAGGAGGTATTTGCGATGTAATTAGCCTCACGAAGTCTCTCAATACGTTCACTCTCCTCCAACATCGCGTTCACGTTCGTGGGCGGAACAGATTGAATCTTATGAAGATGTCTAATTTACTCGCGTCAAATTACATGGTGGAAAATATGGCGAGACTGTTAATACGCGAAAAGGTCTCACTCCGCGCCGCATTACTACGAAAGCAAACATTCAGATGTTAGAGAAAGAATGTCGAAGACTGGACTGGAGAAAGAGAAAATGTTCTAAAATATTATAAATTGGCGACACACTATCTGATATTTTTCTATGCGTAAGATTAATCCAAGCTAAAAAATGCACAATGAAAATCATAATCATCATGACGTCAAAACACAACACAATAAAAGACGATATACTTAATTTTCTCCCTCAAGTCTCTCAAATGACTCGCGCACGCGCATGTGTGTGTGAGTGAATCAATCTTAATACACACCAGCAAGATAAATGAACCGCTTACTAATGCACAGGATATTCCGTTGCCTTTTCGAGGCAACGCGAGGAATGTAATTAGCGACGGTAAATCCTTTATCCTTATGATTTACCAGCGCGCACGCGAATATGCGCGAGTCAGGGATGGCTACGTTGCGAAAGGGACGTTCGGTTCCACGCGAAACCGGCCGGGTAAATTGACTCCGTCGAGTTTCGTGGATCCAATTCCGGCAGAGCGGAATCTTGCTGCCGGCCGATTAGGTTTCACTTCCACCGCGATTCCCTTTACACGTAATTTACCCCCGAGCGACCGGCGTCCGCAAAATATACACCTGCTATGCTCCGACCGAACGGATTTTTAAGCGCGCCGCGGGCGCCCCGTTGCTGTGCATTTTTATATGAATAGCTTCGCGATTCCGATATTGCGTAAGCACGTTCACGCTTAAATAGCGTAGCGCGAAGAGGCGCTTTGTGCGTGTCCGTTATTACGCACGGAAGTCACGCGAACGTGAATGTAAAATATATCCAAGATAAAAGAGAAAGCGTGTTAGGAAGCGCGAGTAACGCTAAATATCCGAAATTTATCATGGCGAATAAAAACGATGAAAGAGATGATAAAATGTCTGTCCGCGGCAACGATGAAGCACGATGAATTCAGATAACTGACTTTCGCGCGCTCGTTTTACCGCTGCTCGTCTCCCACTTCGCGTTTTAAGGAACGCGGTCCATCGCGCGCTTCTGCGGAGGGTATTCTTCTACCACGATTCTTCGACACGTTTCCCCGCGGTTCCACGCTATTCGAAGAGAGAAATAGGCTTTGCGCGGCGAATTGATTGAAACTTTCCTCCGGGCGAGCGGCAAGCCGTCGTTTCACCGACAATTCGTTCGTACGGTTTTATTCGCGAAGGGACAGACGCGCGCTCGCTCGTTCGTTCGTTCGCGGTATACATACGGTATACATACGCGGGGCCTTAGCTGAAAACTCTCGCTGCATTAAAGTGCAATAAAAGGTGCGTGTGTAGAAGCAACGTGCGCGCACATAAAGAAGCATCGTGTAACAGGCATGATAGGCGCACAAAGCCGTGCGATGCGCATGAAAAAAGCTGCCGGCGACGTCGGCGACGTCGACGCCGGACGTGACTCGATGTTTGCCTCTTGTCTCTATATGCAGGCGACATAAATAGTGACCCATTTCCTAAGCCTTGTCGTGCGACACGTCCTAAAGAGGTATATGAGCGCTCTTTGGTTGCGCGGATCTCAGCCGCCTGACCGATTGTGCCGGTAAACGAAGAAACGCGAAAACTCAGTGGGATATCGATTCGCCAGTCGTGCATTTAAGCCAGTATTTATCTCAAAGTAGTCCGACCGATAGAAAAATATTAATTATTACGTACGAAAGGCAAACGCACGCGACATGTTATGAATCGAAATGTGAAATTCAAAAATGAGTAATTATGCGTATTAACGGACACCTCGCCGATTATCTTGAACTTTATATATGTTGTCAAGGACATTTGCCTGAGCAACTTGCAAAAAAGTTTTGATCGGCGGTCATCGTTTATTAAAAAGTTATCGACGAAAAAAGTTTCATTAATAGAACGTAATTTTTCGACACAGTGTACATTTAGGTACGGTAAACTTTACACGTATGTGAGCAAAGAAGAGGCTTCGCATTCTTAGAGATACGTACTCTTTATAAAGCAAATATTGCTCGTATATTCAGTACATCTCGAGCTTTGAAGTGGTTAATATGTTACTTCACCAGTTTCTGCATTTAACGTACAATCAACATCAATATTTATATTTCGTTGTATAAACAACTATTATAAAATAATGCGTCGAAAGAGGAAAAAATCAAACGCAACTTCTTATACATTCAGTATAATACATTTCGAATATACATTAAATCTCGAATGTACATTAAAAAATGTTAAATAGTACATATAAATTAATAATACATAATAAGGGTGTGAGTTTTAAAGGTTTTAATCTTTTCAACAACGTCCAACAATATATAAAGATGCAATAAGTTAGGTTAGATTAGGATTTTCTTGGGGAAGAAGTGCGTGGAAGAGGCAGAGCCCCTCTCCCGCTCATATGTACTGTGTCCCAAAGTAACCTCCTACAAATTTTAGGTGTTAAATGTACACTGTGTCGAAAAATTACGCTCGATTAATGAAACTTCTTTTATTAATAAATAACTTTTTAATAAACAATGACCGCCGAAATTTTTTGTAAATTACTCAGGGACTTGTCCTCGATAACATTCTTTACACCCATCTTATTTTCGCTGTTGTTCCGTTGTATCCCGTTGTAACGCGATACATTCCTTCTGGAAAAAGCAAACAATTTTTTGGCATCGTCATGACGTCGGGAAAGCGCTTTATGAATTACGACGTGCTCATATCTTCGCACTTGGCACTGCTAAGACGAGAAGAACGGCGCTCGTATTACCAACAAAATAAAGCCTCGCGATTCACACGATCGAAACGTGATTCGAGAAGTTGAGCGACAACGCGGGAGCATCCTTCGTCGCAGGAGACGAAAGGTCGGACGCGTATAAAGGCGTCGTTCGCGAAACGAGGTGCCCAGTTATTGAAGTCATTAAACAACCGGGAGAATAAGTTTTACTGCGGCCGATAATTCTTTGCGATACGTTTCGTCGTACGGAGTTAAGGAGTCGTTGCGGTTTACGGCGCGTCCTAGCTTTCCCCTTGCCCTCGTTCGAAGACACAAAGGTCCTTCCTCTTCCCACATTCACTCGTTTTTTCGTGACCGACTTTTTTTTATGACCAATATCGGATGCGCATCTCCCAGCGCCCTTGATTTTAATTACATATTTCTCGTTCTATATCTTTCCTCCGTCTCTTTTGCTCTCTCCTTCGCGGGACTTTTGCGGATTGATTTGTTTACCGGAAAAATCGTGTCTGTCGCTAGATGAGATAACACATGGTCGCGAATATATCTCGACGACAAAAGGACGCAGGACAATTTTACAATTTCCGCTCGCTCTTATTGCGCGCGAAATTGTTTTCTTCCTAGATTGCTCCGCAGGTCATGTTGTAAAACAATCCAGCTTTCTTTATTTGAATTCTTTTGTTTCTTTACTTTTTCCGATATTCTTATTTTATCCGTTCTGCGTGCATCCATGCCTCGTAAGTTTCTATTTGTTTTATCTATTTGCTGATTTACAAAGTTCTCTATGTGCGTGTCTGCGGAAATAATCTTTTTCCGAAAAAGAAACCATCGATCATTTTATTTTCTGTGCATCTAGTTTTCTACAAAATTATTCGATATCGTTATAGAAAGAGAGAGAGAGAGAGAGAGAGAGAGAGAGAGAGAAAGATTAATTTTCAGCTTATAAATAATCATTCTTCCCTTCGTTCGGTCTTATTTAACAGTTACTCTTTGCAACAAAGCCCATGTTCGAGTTTTAATTCTACGTTTCTCGATTTTGGTCTTGTTGCCGAGCTATACCACTTTTTGTTCCCCCTTGCCATTCCTCTGTTCTGCCCTACACATTTGCACGTCTTTTCCCATCGTTCCTACCCTCTTCCTCCCCCTAATAGTAACTCCGAGCACCCGCCGCATCGCGTCGCGTCGCGTCGCGTCGTACGTGCACCCCCGTGGAGCGTCTCTTCTTGTAGTTTACGCGGTGCTCGTTTATCTTCGGGTAGTTTACCAGTCTTGAGAAAGTTCCGGCGTGAGAGGCTTGGACGGGAGTGGGAGTTTCGCCGTGGACCGCGCAGATAGTTTTGCCTCGAACGGGTTGTATGTCGGGGATGCGGGAGTGCGCGTTCGCGAGCGTGCGACGCCCCGAATTCTTAAGTCGCACCCCGCAATATATTAGGGTGGTGCGTAAGTTCTGTAATTGCCACGCTATAATAGCGGAGCGATGTTATTGGCGCGCTTGAACACGCCGCGGATCATGAATCTCCACAATGTGATTTATATCCTGAGTTATGGAATATGTCTTCTGCCCCTCCCCTCCTGCCAAAGTTTTCGAGTTATTGAGCACCGAGTAACTGTTACGCGCGACGGTAAATAGGCGAATAGTGAATTCCAGGACCGGTAGATCGGGCGACGTGTTAAAGAGCAAAGAGATCGTAGGGTCGATCATTTTTTGTTTTCTCAGCCACCGCATTCCCCGTACAACACAGAGCCGAATCGTTCGCGTGCTTTCCGGCAGCAAAGAATGTACTTGTCTCCTAACACGGATCGGGCGTAATCTCGAACACGTTCGCGCATTTGCATCCAATCGTAGCGGCAGGGAAACGCCGACTTTACGGATTTCGCTGCGAGTTCCGATCCCGAGGAGCATTCGACCGACCGCTTCTCGCCCGCGGTGACACGATCTCCCAGCTTGCCGAGTAATCCCGGGCGCGCATGGGTTTCTTCGCCGACGAAGGCGATGCGCACCGGGATTCTCGTGTAGACTCGGTATCGGGAGGATAGCGGGAGCTCCCGGTGGCCTAAATATATCCGCCACTACTTTCGACGGTGAAGGGCGGGCGAGACGACGCCACCCCCTCGAGACGGTGGTGCGCGTACGCGCGAACACACGTATACAGTACGTAAGTCCCGAGGAGAAGTCGACCACCTTGAGCCAATGGCACAAACAATCCTCTCATTTCCCGGTATCGCTCGGCGCAGTCCCTCGGGAGCTGGTTAGAGACAAAGGCGGAAATAAATCGCGGCCCACAATGCCTTTCCTTGCTCGTTTCCCCGCGCCCAGCGTCTTCGCCACTTACAACAATGCTCTGGCCGATGATCACGAGGACTGGCCGTTCCTCGCAGTTTGTACATCGACGTTACGCGCGTCCTGAACTCGACCCGCTGGTCGAATGTACGAAACAATACTATCGATCGCAATGGTATTCTCGATTCTTATCATAAATTGAAGATGATGACACAAACGGTTGCATCAACGTCGCTCGACGCTCATCAACATTGACGTTGTCATGATCGGCATTTTGCAGCGATTTTGCAGCGAAGGAAAAGCAATTACTCGGCGCGAAAGTGATCTGTTCATTTGCCAATTGACGCATCGGTAGTAAAAATTAATGAAATTCGAAATTAATGAAATTTTGAATTGGTGAAATTTTGAATTTTAGTATTATCTGCAGAGAGCGCGTTTTCCTGATCTATTAGCAACTTGATGACAAGATGGATTCTTCGAACGAGAACGAGGTTGAGTTTAAAATAATTAGTTTGCTGGTTATTTTTTAACGTGATAACTTGTGACGTGTGACGTAACGTAATGAGACACAGACAGTTTTTTGCGTCCGGGGTTAATGCACTTGTACGAATTATTATCATGATTATTATCATGATTGTGTCAACTGGAATAAAGTAACTAACTTTATATCGAGTGCAGCTCAGAGTGCAGCGATGTATGACGAACGAAAGTACCCGTGCGTCATTAATATAGGTGTACGCAGTAAAATTATGGAATTGCGCGCAATTGCACGGTCTAGAAATTAGTTTCCAACGTTGCCATTTATATCACTCGTTCACTGTCACGCGGTACGAGAAATGCAACTGTAATATAGGTATCGAAGCTTGGACACTGTGACAGTAACATATTGCGCGACGGCGCTTTATCGTCATGGATTAGGTTTTCATAGGCAGTAACGGTGAAATACCCAGAGCTTCTTTACTGGTGCACGGCCGATAGTAAAAGCTCTATTTCTGCAACAACGAATAGCACTATTTTCTCTTATAGACTGTCCTTGCGTCTGCTACGCTAAACAGTAATTCACTGCATCCTATTGCACCTATCAAGCGGTGATATTTATTCGTAACGTCTGACTTATGGCATTTCTACGCAACAGCAACAATTTCATGTTTACTTCATTTCATATCAATGTCGCGCCTGACGCGCGGCCGAGTAAAAGTATCCGATGGAAGGTAGTCGCTAATATGCCAAAATAGAATCGTATCTTTTTTAACCACGAATTCTTCAACAATGTTCAATTAAACTTTCGCTACGTAAAGCTAGCTCGGTATTCGAGATTAAACGTCTCCGCAATCCATCCCGGACAATTAATTCTCTCGTTATATTTTTACTAGAATATTAATATTAAATTTGTTAAGAAATCTCTTGTCCGGAGAGTTAACAGGCAAGATGACGACAGTCGCGTGATGTAAGTGATGCGAATTAATTTTCAGGCACACCGATATACGGATTTAATAGATTCCGAGACGAGAACATTTGGGTGAGAGAAAGAGAGAGAAAGAGAGAGAGAGAGAGAGAGAGAGAGAGAGAGAGAGAGAGAAAATAGTTCGGACGTTACATTGCCGTTTTTGTGCGCCGTTCGCACTTTCCGTCGTTCGTTTTATGAAACGGAAGTCTACCAAATTGGAACGTCGAAGGGAGATTTACAATTTGACGATCGCGCGTGCGCGCGCGGACGTGTCGCGTTGAGGACGAAAATCATTGCGTCGTCGACGCTGCGTAGCCGCATGCACGCACGTTAATGCACAAACGGTTCGGCGAGCATTGAATCACCAGGCGAACGCATTACGCATTCGCCAAACAACTCGGTCATCGTAAATCGTAGCTGCAGCGGGTCCCCGCTCATAATTTAATCCAACTCTGCTCGCGTCGCTTCCTAAATACGGGCGGTTACGGTTACCTTTACAGAATTACGAATTCAGACCGTCCAAAATTCTTGGTTATCAGCCTGCCTGGCTGACCATCTCGGTCGAGGTAGCTTCATCATTTCTGATTTTGCGTTGGCAACGGTCTTTTCCCTAGTATATCAATTACGGCGCTTTGCCGTTGATATTCGTAACGCTCTTTAATTAATTTTTCATAATTTCTTTTACAGACATAAAATATTAAATCATATGAATATTTGCAATCGTAAAAGGTAATGCTGTGTGTAACTGCTTTAAACTTAGAAACCAATGCGAATTTGCAGCATGCACTACGTTCAAAAGTATCAAGCTCTTCATGAGAGTTGGATTGAAAGCTCACCATTGCGCGTTCTCATCCACCGACAACACCCAGCTAGGTCCATTGACGAAAGTTCCGATTCCTCCTGCATCCTATTGCTTATCTCTTGCGTCGTTCCGTGTTGATTGCATTTCACTTGCGACGCCCATATATACGCCCATAATATTTATATTTAGAGGTAGTGATATATATATATAGAGGTTATATATAGAAGTAGTGATATATATATATATATAGAGGTTATATATAGAAGTAGTGATATATATATATATATATATACACACACGTAATATATACACGTAATATATATACGATATATATATATATATATATCACTATATATATATATGTGTGTGTGTATATATATTTCGATGAATATTTCGACGATACTAATAAGAATTCTTTTTGTTCGTACCAAAACAAAACAAACTCGATCATATAACGAAAAATCAGAATAACAATTTATAAACTTGTTCAATGGATATTTATCGAAGCATAATAAATTTTGGTATTTCATAAACACAATCATGAATGGGACATGTGTGGGACATGTGTAAAAAGTCAATTTGAATGTTACAATTCTCCATGAATTTGTGATAATGTAACGCGTGTAATGCGAGAAAGAATTGTATGTAAAAAATTAATAATATGGAATAATAAGAAATATCAATCAAAATTTCCAAAGTAATTGCAAAGCGGAAACATTTGTACAAAATCACTAATGAAAAACCGATCGCAAAAATAATCAATAAAACGTGAACAAAGTAGTCTAAAATTGCGTGAAATTCTCACACGTGATAGTTTCGTAATTACCAAAGCTAGAGTATGTGATATTTTGGTGAATTAAATTTTACTAGATTTTTACTTAGAAAATATAATCGTGGTGCAAAAAACGCGTGTGAATTGATAATCACGAGCAACAATCACGAAAACCAAATCTATGCAAGCGAGATAACCTCGAGCTCAGCGTATGGAGGTGCAATTTTTATGCGCATTATATTACTCGAAATAATTAAGAGATTATACTGAATGAATTGAATGTTGTAGAATTCCACGGCTTAAAAATGAAAACAAAACAGTTGAGAAAAAACTAAATTTATATATAAATTATTTTTACTAAAAATATGTTGTATGTGTATTATATGTATTAAAAATGAAGATATTTTTTTTCTGTATCTTCTCATATTTACTATGTGACACAGACATTTGATAAAGCAATCTTTTAATTATTTCGAGCGGTATATTTTATATACAACAACACGAACATATGTATGCGAAAACATGCAAAGATTCACATGCAAAAATCTACAAGCAATTCGCATTGATTTCAACGATATCCTGCCATATCCTACAATTTATAAAGCCAACATCTATAATCTTTTATTTTCCACTTACTGAAACGATTTGCAGTTAAATATACGAATTCGATTTAACGAAGAAATATCGGTAAAAGTAGATTAACTCTTTGAACCAAGTCATCTAACTATATTTTAGTATCAAATCGTAAAGGGTTAAATATATACACAGAAAATTTATAACTCTACCTTTAGGCCGAGTCTCATAAGCCTGAACCGGATCCTCCGGTACAGCATCTGCGTCCACTGGAACTACAGCGACTTTCGTGATGTGGTCGCAAGATATATTAGAGCTGGAACAAAAATATAATATTCCAAGTTAGTAAAGAGCGAGAAAAGAATTTTTTGGTTCGAGTGTAATTTTCGCAAATATTATAATTTAAATGTTTAATAATATTATTTTGAAGTTCCACTTTCAACTTAGCATAGCATTCTTCAAATATTTACATAATCTTGATATCTTATTGAATGAAAATTTTGAATTTCAATAGATGAAACAAATATCTATAAATATAAAGCTGTTTTAACTTTTCCAGCTTTTATAATTCATCAATTTTTTAAAAATTTCCAATAGTAAAAATAAACGAAAATAATCAGAATTATAAAATAATATAAAAATTACGAAATTATTTTATACAATCCGAATGAAACTTATTTACCAAAATAATAAAGTATATGCTCTGTATAACCTACTTGTTATAATTAAATTGCCCTCATTTTTCATTCATTCTTTCGTAGAGTATAAATTTAACGCGATATATCTCGTTCGATCTATCTTCTCAAATTCCCAATAATTTCGACTCCAACTCGTCGGTCGTTGCTCTCCATTATTCCGCAATGAGATCGTTCGAATATGCAGCATCTTCTCTACGAGTTCTAACTCATCAAACCGTCTTATTGTTAGGGATTGTAGTCTTATCTGCCGCGAGATATAACTGGCGAGCGTTCGACAGGACAATCTCATTACAGTACGGACTATTATCTCCACGCCCATCAGGTAATTTAATATAAACGCACTAATTGGGAAAAGAACTTGAGCGCATCTTGAACTACGATGCGCGAGCTGATATCGTCCAGCGAACAATATCTCGCTGCTAAGCGCAAGCAACGGAAAGTATACTTTCGAATATTGAGAAGTCTGTTGTGTATACAGCAAACCAAACTTGAAGAACGAGCTTCATAAAATTTTATTACACGAGATATGATGTCAGTGTTGCAGAATAACAAATCGACAGTATAACAAATTTATACGAAAATAAAAGTTTGCATTTTGTGAAAATGTAAAAAATCGATGAAAAATATTGATGTTAACATCACGATTGTTATTGTCAGTCGCCTATGACTCGAACGAGTCTATTTAAATGATACATAGCAAAAATAGTACATGGAAAGATTTAATTTGGTAAACGCGGAAGGCAGATTTAGAGAATGACACTGGCCAAACAGAGGTAATCATACGCAGTATGGTCAACCGTGACGTTGTAACGTTGCCGCGCATTTTCATCAAACCACGAATGAAAACGACCAGTGGACACGGAGCTTCAACAAAATGAAACGTAAATATTGGCTAAGCTACTACAGTAGACTAACTTAAAACTATCTGTCTCTTTCCCTCCTCTTATCCCCTCTACACACTTCTTACTCGTTGGTTCACCCTTATATTAATAAAGATGAGCGCATTCCGTACACCCGGCACATCGTACTAACTTCCTGAAGCCCTAACTTGTGCGAGCGTTGAAGTGTCAACGACGTAGTACTAATTTCGCGACGTGGTTACCTTCTCGCATTTGACCCGATTCCATTTTTATTCGAACAAGAAACGTCGAGACTATATCAGACCTGTCCCTGAAAAGTCCCAGAAATGTAAAGTGTCTTAATGCTCTTGCAAAAATCGTATCATCGGAAATCAGTTTGCAATCATGTCAGCAATATCGATTAAAATTATTAATATTTACGTAATAATAATTTGTTGGATCATTTTAGTATTCACAGTGCGTCTTATATTACTATACACTTTGCGATATAGGCACAGTATATAATTAATATACACATTAAATTTGTAATTAATGTAAATTAAACTGCGAGGATTTTGATCGTGTTTCCGTCAACGTGTTTTCTCGCCATCGCAGTCCGCCACTGCTGCCGTCTTATAATTTCGGTGGAAACGCTTCGTAGTCAGGGAAGTCAATTAATTAATGCACGTACAAACCGTCGCGCACGATTTCTGAGCACGGTGACTAAACTCAGCTACTGATTTCTTGAGTACACAGTAAACAGGGATGAGGGAGTAGTTCGGGTTAACCGCTGAGTAATTGCACTTTAACCAAGTTAAATCGTACTCCCGTTATTACCGCGAAGTCGAGATGTTACACAGCGGGTCTAACCCGATCAAAGCAGTTCGCCGAAGCTGCTCAGAATTTCTATAGAATTGATTTCTATAGCTTCCCACTTCACTGCGACACGTAACAAATCTTAAGCATCACATCGCCAAATTGTATCGAACTAGTCTCTTGTCTTGAAAAGCAACGTTGTAATATTCTTTTTTCTTTCGTTTGCTTTTTTCTAGTGACTATTCGTCTATAAATGTTCTGATAAAAGTTGTTAGCTGCCCACTATTGTAAATTGGAATGAAAAACAAAGACGATTATTCCGAATGCAATCTGAGAGAGTGTGGAAATTTTTCTCGTCGCGATTGTGACCGCATTTCAAAAATATCAATTATGTCAATGCGAAGTCGGGGAACGTTGGTCGATTAACTCACGCACGACTTATCAGTTGTAAGGCTACTGTTCGGTATAAACAGTTACTTTATCGAGCGCTTATCGCAAAACCCATTATAATAGCACTTATTGCACGCTCGGAGAAGCACAGCGAGCTTCTGCTGATTTGCATAATAGCCTCGCGTTGTTGTATCGCCCAGGAATCGTCAATCTCAAATTAACGGTACAAACGATTTAAAAATAATTCAAAGTAAGAGAGAATATATATGTAGATTTTTCCTTTTTTTTTTAATTGTAAATATGTTACGTCTAATAAAAAAGAACGATTGACACAATTGTACAAACGTTTCTTTCGTTCCTACTATACTGTCTAAAATTATCCAAGATTTTTAAATTTTGAAAGTAATGAATTTAAATGTTCCATTTATTAATTGACCGTTACTATTCAGAAAAATAGCACGCGTTATATCTATAAATTACATATACTTAATAAGAACTACCTCAATTTTTATCTGTCAAATAAATATTTGCGCAGAATTTTATTAGTTCTTGTTTTTATTAGCCAGAAGTATTCAACTCAGATAGTATATATATTATACCAAAGATGTGATCATTCTCCGGATATCGACGTAACTGTTTAAAAGTATATGTCAACATCAACGTGAGATATTTCTTTCGACCGCGAAAGTCATAAAAAGGTAGGATCGCCATTCGATTCGCTATTGCGAACGACTATAACGTCTCCATTTCCGTGCGTTTACATTTAAATCGGCGCATTAGCGACTGCAATTTCATTCCAATTTACAACTTCACAATCCCCAGCACCGATTCGGCGGATGAGTCTTCCAACACCCGCGCGATATTCGGGCTCGCGAGCGCATATACGTGCGTACGTTAAACGGAACGAGGTGTTCGGTGACAAAGGTACGAATTTCCCCCGGTAATTTAGCAACTTCTCGTGTGTACGTTCGTGATATTAATTGTCGGCTTGTCATACGCAACTGAACTACGTTTCAAGAACATCGTTCCGGACGAATCTCGTTTTACGTTTGAGTAACGTGTTCCGATTGAATTCCAGCTTCGTTTACTAGATTACAACTTTTATCGCGAAATTTTTCCCGCACTGTCATTCCTCACTGTTGATATATACCTTGGAAAAACAAATTTGAAGCTTTCATTCGAATAAAATAATTGCGAAATTATATAGCACAAAAATAATAACAAAGATAATATCGGTCAATTCTTCGAAGGCATAAACGAAGGTAAAAAAGACCGGAAAGAAGAGGAGAACTGTACATTTCCCAGCTAACGTTTCGCAATGAAGGCACGGGCGGAGACAGAAAAAAAGCAAAAAGTGAAAGCACGAATAAAATACAAATGGCTATTATTTGATCTCTTGAGTAGACGAATTCGAAGTATGCCGAAAGACTACTTGCAAGCGACGGTTTACTATCTATTACCGGACGACCGAGCGACGACGGTGCTGCTTGCGCAATTACTTGTCGACTGTTTGACGATCTACTCGAGGACAGAAATGCGGGAACACAGAGGAAATTGTTTAAAATATTCGTCGGAATGTCCTCGAGAACAAGTACACTTCTCTCTTACTCTTTCTCCGCTCGTTTCGACTGACATAAATTAGAATTCGGATTCCGTCGTATAGCGAGACTCTTGCGACGCAAGTAACGCAACCAACGAATAATAAGACGATACTTCGTCTTATAATTGTTTCCTTTTCTGTAATTATTTTTAATCAGCCGTAAGAACAAAGTCCTTCAGCGAACAAACGTGTAAATTTCTCCCTTAAAGTGCGGAAGTCGGCGCGAGAGAAATGACGGGAGAAACTTTACGCGAAGGCGTCATATAGAGATAACGCGAGGTGAAAGAGTTGGATTAATATCAAGATTTAAGGTGTGTGGTGTGGATCTCTCGTTCCGGCGCTGGCAACAATAATAAGCGTAGCGCACGTGTGCACAAAAGCTCTACAAATATTTGTCGGAGTTTGGTAAGACTCTCGAGACATCTTCCCGTCTCGAAGGAAGCTCTCGAGTGTCGCTACGGTGCAGTCGCTAGAGACGACACCTTCGTGTTTCTCTCGCCGAGAGAAATTCTTATCCCGCTCCTCCTTACTTTTTTCTTTTTTGTTTTACCATCGACGCTTTCTCCCAAGATTCGCGGAAGGTATTCGCAGCTCGTTATTGCGCCTCGAAATAATCGAAGATGTTATGCTTTAAGTCTGCAAATACGGTTGTCATGAAAATCAGGAATGACATTTCTTCGAAGATATGCGATTGCCTTTTCGATAAACATTGAGCAACCGTATTCACCTTTACATATGCATTGTGTGTTATATTGCATAACTTACACTTGGGAGTGTATATTCGCGTTCTATCATTTTATACGTTTTCCGTGTAAACAGCGGTATATGCGTTTAAGACTATCGGTGACTGGAATTCCCGAACGCAAGCTGGCAGCACGTAGTGCAATATGTGGTAAAGAAGTTTCTCGCTTAAACAGATAGGTACATAATGTATCCAAGCGAAAAAAGTGCCGATGATTACAGAACGTGAGGATATACGTGAGGATATTCATACAGAAAGTTCAGGTGTATTTGCAAAACCTTTGTCGTGCGATGGTTTCCACAAGGTAAAATTTCTTTGTGCAAACCTCGACTATAAATTTATTCAATTGCAAATTTCTAAAAACTTTCATTAAAAGTTCCCGTGCCAACAGTTATGCAGATATGCAGTTAGTTGAAAATCGTAATTATCTCTATTAAAGGAAACAATACCGAAAACAACAATGTGTGTCATCTAAATAAAAGAAACCGCAGATGTGTGTGTTACGCGAATAATAAAATAACGGAAAACAGAAATACGATTTTAAAATAAAATCGGGAATTTTCAAATTATGTGATTTTCCCGAAACTAAAAAAATATAATAACAAATCGATATAAAATTGCGAATTTTCTTGTTTAACCGCACATAAACGCAAGAGAAAATTCTTTATACTTCCGCATAAAAACCACAAAATAATATGCACATGATGTTTATCCAAACGTTTTTCATGAGTCTGGCTTTCAACGAATCGAATCAATGAAAAATGATGTGTTTGGCAGGTTTAAACCTGCCAGCGCAATTAATTTAGAATTACGTTTATGGAATATTTTGTATATCCGTAATTCGCGTCGCCACGATAGACGTGTGTATGTGTGTGTATGTGTTTGTATCTGTGTGCCCGCATCATCAACATCGGTCGATGCGCTCTTTCACACAACGAAACACGTTCGTTGCGCCACGGCGATTGCGAACTCGCTCGCGCGCGCGCGAACCGATTACTTTACAATCGTTAATGACACGCCGACCGACGATGGTGTTACATTAAAATGCACGTGTAGCCGCGACCGTAAGCGGCTTACAACGTGCGCACGCCCCCGCGTCGCGTCTATATTTAATCGGTGCCTACCACCGCGCGTGATCGCAGCCTAATGAAGTCGAAACTGTAAGAGGATCATCGGATGGCCGTGGGGAATAATCCGAGCGTTTGTAATATCCTAGCAGATTTGGCAAGATGTCAGAATAAATCGAAAGCTTGTCTCCAGCTGTTCCGTCGTCCTAAGCAAACAGATTTTAATGGTCGCCTGCTCCTCTCCTACTCCCACTTTCACGTTCTCTTTCTCTCTTTCCTTCGTTTTTGTAGTTTCTGCTTGTTTCCTTCGGCTGTAACCTCGTCGTTTCATTGTGCCTGAGCGTATCTTTGCGCAAAAAGTCGTTAGCCGTAACGAGGGCGATCTCGAAAATTTGTCATCTCAAACGCTCGTTTGCTTCGCTCAGTCGCTCGACAAAGCTACGTATATGCGTGACTGGTATCTTGATCTGAGATTTATTTATACCGAATTTTTGTCAATCAATGATCACCACGCATGCAGAAATTGTGGTGCGTGTAAATTATTCATTATGTCAGTGTGACTGTGTATTACAAACGTATTAAACATTTCTAAACTGAATTATGATTAAATTTTAATTTTAAAACGACGCAGCGTTTGCACACGGTTGAATTGATATAAATTATTAATGACTCGTGTAACTCACGATACTACATGATACATATAACATCGACGCACAATAATAATACTAACAATGGTAATAATAATAATAAGAATTATAATGGTAATGGTAATAACATAATAGAATTATTTATGCGCACCATTTATAACTTTATAATGCGATGTGCAACCAAGTAAAACTCGTGTATAATGAAGATCACTTCCAACGAATGAGACAATAATAACGTACGCAAATACGATTCTTGCATTTATTTCGGCCAAACATTTCGGTCAAACGTGTTAAATTTACGGATTAGGAGACTAAATCCTAAGAGCAAGAAAGTCTTCATTAAAGTAACGTCGCAGTATCATCGCAAGAGGGACATTTCCCTCATAATGGTCCCTGAACGGCGCAATAAAAAGCCTCTACTCATAAACAATTCTGTATATTTTACCGCGAAAGTCTTTTACCGTCTGTACGACGAGACCGCGATTCCCGGAACGGCACGCGACCGAAACAGCGCACGCAAAGCTCTTTTCGTGGTTGATGAATGAGCGAGATGGAAAGCAGAAACGAGATCTCATGTACTAAACGACCGGCCGAACAACACGATCGTTGCTTGATCGCGGAAATGGTTAATAGTTACATTTAGTTAACAGCTTGTGATATTAAACGCGCATGGATTTGTGCCAGCAATATATTAGATATATGTACCTGTGAATCACATTTACGGTTCATGTTCGCAACTATATTGCAACATCGGTGACTCGCCGCATCGAAAGCCTCTCAATATTGTATTTTAATATCTGTCTCGCGTATGTTATTGTTCGTATATTTGAAGCAAAAGAACTTTCACACGAGACTTTCTGGGAAATGCGACTGAAAGACACACTGTGTATAAGTATCCACATATATATATATATATATATATACATATATGTTGGTTGTTGGCCGCTTACTTCGGGGCCAACGAATCCGTTCGACGACGAGAGAAGCCGCGAATTTCTCTGGATGGAATACGTACGGTTTCTAGGCATAACGGGGTGCACGTTTAATCCTTTGGAACGAGTCAATTTCGGTGCGCCACGAACCGAGGGTAAACCCTTCCGATATACTAGGAGAGGTAAACCCTTTCGGATTCGATACGAGATAGGATTCGTCGTGGAATATAGCGGAAATAGCGCTACTCAAAATCTATTGTTTCAATCCAAAAAAGTCGAGTCGCGAGCCGAACAACGAGAATCGAGCGAATCGTGTTCCCAGCTTATTTCTTTCGATTTCTCATTTCATCCCCGCTTGAAAAAGTTTAAAAGTTCTGCCTACCATGCGGACTCGCGTAAGTTAGTTGTTTTAATACGACTTTCGTCAAGAGCATTCTTTTCGTCAAAAAGAGCATTTTTCGATAATATAATATAATGCAACATAGAAGGTATGCACAGTCTCTATGATCCTTTAATAAACATTCAATTTTTTATGAGCAATTTTTATTACCGTCGCATATTAGCGTCGTCTGATCGTCTGCTTGTTCGGTCCTACAGGTCCTCGCTCTCTCAATTTCGATTCTTCGGAATGTTGTATCTGTTAAAATCGTAGATTTGTCCTCTTTGCTGTCATCATATATCTGTTACATTCAAACCGGACACTCAGAAAAATGACGAGCGATAAAATTACTCACGTAGCCGCAAAATATGATTTCGTGAGTCATATGTTTCAACGACTTACCATCTACGTAATGCCAAACGCACGAAAAATTTGAATCGGGCGGCCATGATTGCAAGCCGCTGCGTCGTAACATCGCACGGCGTCTCACTGACGAGACCGTCGACGAAATGTCGAACGATCGTCGTGTATCATGCTCCGCCGCATTTCTCCGGTCAACTTGTGCCGTGCAACGAACGAGAATGGGCGAATGTCCTGTAAGATCGTGAAATGCCTAAGTACGATACGCGAGAATTGCAATACCAGACTCGTGGGAAGTGGGAAGGGGGGAAGGACGAACGATGCTAAGGGCAAATCGGTACATGAATGACTCAGTTTTTGTTACTTTCGACCTCCGGTCGTTTGTCAGTCCGTTTCTCACTCCATCAATTACGATATCGCATGTTCGCAAAACGTCGTACTGAGATCAGAGCTTACCTAATTCTTTATCTCTTTCTCCCTCCATTCTCAAGTAACAGCTGCATTCCAAATGAACAAGATGAGCATCGTCAAGGAAGAAGGGAAAGATGTAGAGTCACTGCAGTAAAGAGCAGGGAGTGAAAAGTGTATAGAAAGTGCAGCGAAAGAAGTCCATTAATGTGTAACGTCGCGTAACGACCAATCACGATCGACTACGGGACCAATCACAATCAATATCGACTTGACCAATCACACAAGGCTAATCTGAAACGACGCCATATCGATCGCATCGTGCACTTTCTCTTTCTTTTGCGAGCTGCGGAGCACGGAAGGTGAGCGAATGATATGATTGTCGTTTTTCACTATTTTTAGTAAATAAAATCCCGTTTAGCCATACTAAATCGGGGGTTATTCGTTTGACTTGTATCTTATTATGAGCTGGCGATAAATGAATGTCTATGCATTCGATAAGTCGTGAGAAATATGAAATTTATTCCAACGATAAACGAATAACTCAACAAACGACAACAAAATGGCGGTATAACCGCTAAACTCAGTCAGTGAGCAAATCAATTATTGATTTCAACAATTGCGACCGACCGCTCGTTTCGGACTCTGCCTCTCTAATCACGACTTTGCTATTCCGCAGTGAAGCAAATATAGGTTAAGATGATTCGTACGTCCTGTCCTACTTCGGCATTATCGGCACATATCGGCATTATGTCGCAAAGTAACACAGACATAAAGCGCCATAGTTTGTGCTATTAATGTTAGTTGAAATAATGCGATATCAGAGCTGCATAGTCGGTCAAACGCATAGTCGGTGTACGCGTGTTATTACAACCGGCAATGTAGCAAGTTTTAATTAAAAACGAAAGATTCTTTTCGCGTATTTTTAATTAATTCCGGGCAACATCAATGGCGGGCAACTTGTTTAATATTGACGGAGGTACCGACCCGTAATATTGACGTTATCCCATCACAAGGGATGCTAATTACACGAGAATAATGTAATTGAAGGCCGATCACAAGCACCAGCTTACATTTACCAGAGAGCATTGACGCGTCGCGTTGCGCTGCTTGGATACAAATACACGCTGATGTCCGATGTGCAGCTGAGCGGGAGCGAGGAAGAGAGAGAGAGAGAGAGAGAGAGAGAGAGAGAGAGAGAGAGATTCCGGGGCGAACGAGCAGGCGAGCGGGAGCGTGCGCCAGTGAACGTCGGATTTTCATACGTCGTACACATAAAATCTCGCCATACAACGGTATGCGCAACGTGAAATACAATATGGTAGAAAAAGCAAGTAATTACCTAGCACGGTAGACATGGTGCCTCAACCCATCCTCGTAATTTAATTCATTATCGCATTAGCGTGGCTGAAAGTTTTCCGGCCATTATCATTTTACACATAGAACTACATTCGTGGGCCGACTGAGAGGTTTTTGAGTTCTCGAAGTAACATGCTCATTAGGGCCCGGCTTTATATACCGCGCAATCTGAAAAACGCAAAACTGTGAATTGTGATGATAATAATAGGTGATAAATAATACCTCTTCCGCATCGTGCAAGCTGTGTAATCACGCATCTATTTCGATTTTGGTTGAGTAACATATCTCCTAGATTTAGGTTTCCATGATCGGCGATATTGTTTATTTGGAGGGATGTGTTACAGAAGACATTCGGACGCTCGAATAATTCCCGGTTTATCATTTGCGATAGTCGCGACTCCGGGTAGGAACGTTAGACCCGAGGATCGTTCCGTGTATCTCTCTCTCTCTCTCTCTCTCTCTCTCTCTCTCTCTCTCTCTCTCTCTCTCTCTCTCTGTCGTGTCACTCGAATAAATTCTACGAGCCTTGAAATGTGCACCACGCATAATCATACTATACGCGTCCCGTTCAAAAATTGGGATATGCTGCTGTTGCACACGCTATCAGCCAGCCCTGGCGGCCATTATGCCACGCCGGCCGGGAGATATGTTCCGCGTATCAATCTTGTTAGATTAATGAAGCCGTGTTTTCCGGCTTTTCGGTGCAACCGTGATTCGCATTGCCGCGCTCAGCGCGGTCGGATCGACCGGCAACAGGGGCGGGGACGTAGAGCGGAAGAAGGGTTGTACTCGTGTACTGAAACTTTCGCGAGCCCTCGGGCCTCGGAAAAACGAAGCGGAAAAATGGCCCTCGTTGCGCTCGCAACCGCCTGATAATTCAATTGTTCGTCGACGGGTCGGCGGCGGCGGCGGCGGCGGCGGCGGCGGCGGCGCACTGCGCGTTTCTTGCGCAGGCTCGAATACTGTAGCCCCGTGCGCTCGCCGATTCCCTTTGGTGGCCGAAGCGGCCGTTAATTATTCCCGCGATGCCTTGAGGCGAATTTACACGGTTCGCTCTTGACGATCACGCCGGATAAATCGACCAAAGTGAATGCATTGTAAGAACGCATTTTTATTTAGATCTTCTAAGCCGCGCAGGATAAAGACGGAGATATATACTTTATCAGCTGTGGGAGTGAAATATCTCTGACGAACGACGATAGACCGCGATTGATCAATGTTCATTAATTACAAAGAAATCATTATTAGTTGTGCTGAGCGTGATAAATGCTCGATTATTTAATATTTGAAACACCTAGCGCGATTTGTGACCGCCGCGTTTCATACATTACGGGAACATTACGCAATTCCTGTTTTTCTCGCCTCGGCTGGTTTATTCTCGAGCCGGATTACATTCGAGGCTTCGGTGTATCGACGTCGTTTCGCGTGATTTCCGGTTTACCTACTTTTCCTTCGCTGCCTATCTTATACGTAATATTGTAATCCAGAAAGAGGTAGCGAGTCGCTAATCCGATGTTAGTTAACCCGGATTCTCCGTGCAACTCTGCTCAGTTAGTGAACCAGGTACATTCGCCTGCAGCGTGTGCGTGTGTGGTGCATGTGCACGCGAACTTGAACGCGAACGCGAGCGCGAGCGCGAACGGGACTCCGCCGCGCTCGTTAGTATTTTACGCCGCGAGTCCGACTGCATCGGGTCAACTTTTTTCTTCCCGCCGCGTCGCTCGCTCTTCCCGGCGCCATCCTACGCTGATAACGCATTCCCTCTTGCGGTCCGCGACTGTCGCCGGAATAAATCCCGCGCGGGCTCGTCAGCGGGACTTTTTCCGAATTATTCCGCAGAACAGGAGGAACTCCATGCCGCACGCGCTAATCCCGCATAAACCGTCGCGACTTGCGGCGAGGTATTTTTCGCAGGAGCCGCGTAATGCGCGTGACGGCAGATGGAAAATCTGAAAATGCGGCAGCACTCGGATGGGAACGAGGAGGACGAGGCTGAGTCGAACGAGGGGGCCAGGAAGCGCGCGTTTCGCGTCGATATCTGAATGAGAAATGTTGAATAGACAGGTGAGCATTTTATTATACGCGCGAGGCTTTTGAAATTATTATTAAATTATTTCATACGCGTCTTGTATTTTTTTTTGATCTTTAAGTATTTGCAATGTCGCTTGGATTTGGAAATATTCTACAATCTCTCCGATACGTTAAACGAACGAGCGGCAGACTTCTCACGATATATCCGATTCAGGTCTAATGATTAGTTTGTTAATTGTGGAATAACATGTTCATTCGCACGGATCGCTAGGACTTGAAAACAGAATGCGCAAAATGGCACGTGTCATTCGGTATTATCAGCGTTACAGTCGCATTTTTGCGTATACAAAGACACGAATACAATTTAATAGAGCACAGATGGTGCAACTTAATTAAATTATCGTGGGACGCTGCATCGGACGGCAGGAGGAGCATTTGCAATTCTTTCGTGATTGACAGATAATACATTTTACATCTATCGCGTACACGGTGGTTTGCAGCATCCATTAGCAGATTTTACCGTGGCACTCAGCGCCGGTGAATTCATTTAACGTTGGAAAATAATCCTTTATAATCTGCTCTCCGTGGAGGCCAGCCCAAATGAGGGAACCGTCTCGTAAGCTCTCCATGTGCGCTGACGTATTTTAAAGTAAGTAATAGCGTCGGCAGAGTATGTTTGCGCGCGGTTAGTGCGTTAGTAATAATTTGTCCTTCATGTATTTATGTTATATTATATTTCTATGTTATATTTTGTGGCGTGTATCTATATAAAAATTATTATCCAGTGGTACACCTTCCTCAGAGCGAGAAAGAGAGAGGAAGAGAGAACTGCGAGTTATGAAAAGAAATTATTTCAATGCGTTCGTTTTTGATGAATTTCAACAAAATTTCATGCATTCAAAATATTGACATGCATCGTGAAAATATATCGGAAACGTTAGTACGTTTATATAACTTTATACATAGTTTGATACAACCTCGAAGTCGTAGTTTAATTTCAGTGGGTAATCATTTCGGAAAATTATTCCCAACACAATTTGCTCGATATGAGTGTATGAAAAATGAAAATGTAATCGACAACGTGTAACCATCGACATAGTGTTAGTCGCGGTCGACTGTGATCCTTTAATAGTATGTTTTCTATGAGTAAACTTCAGATTCTATTCGACTATTTATTTCTCGGAAGAGAAAGGTGTTATTTATGACGATCGTGGAAATACGTGCAAATAAGCATGGTAAAATTGATATATTTGGAAAACCGTAAAATACATTAAAGATATTTAAAGTAAACGCGAACGTATGATGGATGGCCGTAGAAATCTTTTGCCTGAAAGAATTCTGTCTGTACCGTGTAAATAGGCTGCTGCCGAAAGATTCATGGCCATGTCAGACGATAGGTTAAGCAGCCAGATTTTTCATGTAAATTCTCGTCATAAGTTACGTTCCACTTTCGGATATATACTCGACATTCTATATTTAGAATTTTATCCGCACGATCCCACAGTGCATCGCTAATACTTGTCAAATAAATTTTTGTTACGCAGGACCATGGTGACCGATTTGTCGCGGGGTGGTGGTACCGTCACCGTTGGAATATTCCATCTCGATGAACTTTTCATATTTTTATCCGAGACGTGATTAATATGGAGAACTTGAACGATGACTTTGATAGCCGAAAAACAGAACCATCTCGCTCGAGTATATGGTGAGTGAAATATAAAAAATGGTTTACTTCGTTTTTCATTTTCTTTATATATCCACTTCATAATATCTATGAATCTTTGATTTTGTCGCGGATCATTGGCGAAAATCTCAACAAATTAATTGAAATATCGGTACAAGCTTTAAATCTGGAGAGAAATTCATAATTTCTCTATAGCACTTAAAAAAACGGAATATTTTTTCCTATAGCCTTGAAATAAAACTTGAAATATATAGGGAATAAAATAAAAATAAATGAATTCATTCGTTCTTAATATACGATGGAAATTAACATTAATATTTTACAAAAGTATAGTAACCAGCTCGAAATGATTGAAATTAGAAACATATAGAACAAATTTCTCTTCGTCAGGTGTTTTAGTGTAAAATTTTTATTTTAATTAACGTACAGAGAGTATATTCTTTCGCATCGCGCAGGTCTGGCCTGAATAATTTAGTGTTCTAGCAGATTTCTCCTTATATTCATAATTAAGCGTTGCGAAAAGATTTCACATTATTCAAGTGCTATAGTTTCGAAACAAAGGGAATTAAGTTGCCAAAATTTTCTTCTTCGGATATTAATTCAGAAATGTGTGCCCGCTATCTCGGGTTGTCGTTACAATGCCCGACATCGTAATCAAGACAAATCGAGATTCGCAGAAGGCGCGCTCATAACGAAATTTTATTCCAAAGGATCGGTCTTCCTTAAGAAGAGCATCGACGGTGTAAACGAGGTATGACGCGAGAGAAATGAGCACTCTGAAATCAAGGGTCGCTGGGGTCACGAAAGCAATCAATTTTCGGATACATATGTCACTCGTAAATTTGTCGCATCGTGTTCTTAGTCTTGAGAAAAATACTAGTGCGCGAGAAAATATCTTTTAACTTTCGAGTATTATTTCAAGCATAATATAATATTTAAGTTAAAAAAAACATGGGATTAAAAACTGTAAAATTCATCTGAAGAAAACCTGTTTCATACGTTTCTAATTTTAACTATTTCGAGCATTTAATAAATCAAAAATCTTGATGAGATTGTGATAGAAATTTTTTATACATATAAAAAAATTATAAAGTAAAACTTAGACAATACCGAGAACTTAGAAAAAATGTGAAAAAATAATATCTAATATAAATATATTATTAATTAGATTATTATAATTATTTAGAGCGATTATCTAGAGAGAGAGATGAATTATGTGCTAAATTCAAACACTCTTTATCGCTGAATCAATTATTAAGCACCATCATGTTCATAATCGCGACGCGAATACGTTCATCAACGATATCAGTCATAGAACAATTATTTCCCAAAACTATATCTCCCTTCGTGAGAGAAAGCTTTCATCACTTTGATATTCACAATTAAATCGTTTAATAAATCAGGTCCTGCATTAATCGCAGTTCGTTTTATTAAATACATTAAAATTTGCTGCATAAAATATACAATTTCCCTTTATGAAACACATGCTCTGCCAAATATTTTAATAATGTAAAATCGCCTATATTAATCTTTATGATCTATTTTTACGGTGTGGTTGGGAAATTATTGTAGCGATATTAAGAGAAGCTCTTATTATGTTGAAGTCAATCGTAGTGGAATATACCGATAGATTTTCACGGTATTCGTCCATAAGCGCTTTACATTTTCGCAGAATACACTCTAATGACCAGAGGTGCTCGGAGCATAAAGTCCGAGATAGGCTTTGCGAGCAGTTTCTGATTGAATAGTAAACTGAGACTCATACGTTCGCATTAGCGTACAGAGAATAATCCCCCAGACGCAGCTGCCAACGTCTGTATGCCGCGCTCCCTTTCAGTCACTATCTGCGTAGCAATATTGCGAGCAGCCAATTACCGTGGGGTAACGGACGTCAATTATAACGACTCGCTCGCAACAGGGTAGCTAAGTCGAAATGCAAATACAACAAAGTAGATAAGCATATCAAACACAAAAGAAAGCTTCGGCCATATATATATATATATATTCATGCTAGTTTTTTGAACAAGGGACTTGTATGTGTAAATATACATACAGAATGAAAAGCGAAAGTAAGTAGAATGAGGTGGAGGGAAGGGAAAGGTGTAAATGATTTGAATATACGTAGTATTATTATTCAGTTACGGAATACAAGATGGAATATTGCAGCCGTAGGATTTAAGATGAATTCAAAGTAGATTGCCGTCCTATAGTCGTCATAATTTTGACCAGCACATCATTATAATTATAATCTCGTCATTATATCATTATAATCTCGTCCGATCAGTTCGAGTAAAATTTACCTCGTCAAAATGCGTTAATCGTCGATATCAGGTGCAGCGTCGCAGTCAGTTTATAATTTGATTTTTCGATTAAAGAGTAATTGATTCCAAATTTATCGAGGCACGTTCGTATATACATACCGACTAAATTTTCATTCAGCCTTTTAAGCTGGCTAAATTTGGAGTGTCCAGTACAAACGTTTGATACACTACATGTTTGCTGAAATTATATTTGAAACGTGGTTTATATACAAGTCTTTTCCTATCGTGAAGCGCGTGGATTTGCGGCATGTGGATTCAAGCGTGGCGAGCATGTTTGCAAAAGGGAAAGCTTATATTCGCTTAATTTCAGCCGTATTTGCGTTAATAAAGTTTCGTTATTACGCTGTTCCTGTTTATTCCGTTTTGAAGGGAGTCGAACGTATGCTCGAAGGATAATTCGTCTGGTAATTCCTCGAACGTGCTGCAGGCGATGCATCGTTGGTACGTCGCGCGCGTGCTAGCATTATTCCTAATATCCTGCGCTGTCCTTTGACATAATATTTGGGAAATTGTGTTTCCTCGTAAATCTCGCATATAATAATTCCGGTAATTTTTGCAATACGAATGAAATTAAATTTAAAAATCCTCTTCGTATCCAAAAATACATTTTAAACAATGATCATCATCGCCTCGTATCATACACATCTTTAAAACATCTATCTATATCTGGGAAAATATATTAATTGAAATATTTCAATGCGATCGAAACATTAAGTTTAATTGCTACGTCAGAAGCTACAAGAAAAAATTTGTACGGTCTGAAATAATAGTTCAGTATCACTTATTATGTCTCACCGTTACACTTTATTATTAGATGTATTAAGAAGAGAAAGATCGAACAATTGAATAAAGTGACTTTTGAAAACGGGAGATTTCTGCCGCGCTTTTAAAAGTAGCTGGAAACAACAAATTTTTGATGTTATAGCCAGTGTTCTTTGAGTTTCCGCGAAAAGTTGCTTTTGAAAGAGCTCGGGCTTACTGGCGAATTCGGCTTGTGCTTCGAATGAAAGTTGCCAGTTTCATTTTGCAAGTTAGAGAATCCGGTTACTCATTATGAGCTCGTAGAAAATTACTACAAACGATGTTCATCTTTTCTTTGGACGAGCTGTTAATGATGTACAGACCCGATATGAAGCACGAGACACTAATGATCATCATTTACAATAAATTAGTACATTAGATTATCACGACAAATTAATAAACTGTCGGTAGCGTTAATAGATAACGTTAATAGCGTTAATAAATAACGTTAATAGAAACGTATTTTAAACACCCCTATGTTACGAATATAAAAATTTAATTAGTAAGCAGAATATTATTATCGAAAGCAAATCGCGGAAAAATACATATCCGCGCTTTCGTGGTGCCGCGTAAACGTCATAACGGTCCGCTGTGTGTAAAATGTGCAGCATGTTTTCGTACGTGACGTGAGATGTCAAACGTTCAAAACATACGCCCTACGGTGCGACGTAGCTCCGGCTGCAATAAAAGAAAACGCCCTCCCGCCGCCACCTCGCATAATCTAACAAAAAATGTCACTTCGAGCGAAAGAGAGTTCTTAGCGGAATGAGACTCGGGAATTCGGTCGCGGAAACGAGTTTCGCTCAAAAGGGCTCGCCAAATGTTTGCCCGTTCGTGCCGCTCGAGAAGAACGAATGTGTTTCATCGGGCCACGTTAAATCGAAGGCATCTTTTTACCGTTGGCGCTATCCCCGCCGACGTCGCGTCTACAGAAATCTCAATAATTTCTCGTAGACTGGTGACGTCTCGGCCGTCGGCGATCGCCGTCGCAGCGAGTGCGCACGTCTTTGAGCACCGGGCTCTTTCGCCTGCGGTCTCACCCGCACACCGTCGGCGGAGGAAAGCGACTTTGCCCGCAATGTAAACAACCGGGCGCAATTTCCCGTCGTTCCCTGAAAGGCGTCGGAAAGAAGGCTCGCGAAGAAAAACGAATGGTCCCTGTCGCGAAGAAATTTATAGTCGGAGTGGGAATGTCAGTCTCCTCTGTTATTTAAAGCGAAGTATCACTCTTTCGCGTAAAGATTTCCTGCAACCCGCTCGTTCGCTCGCTCGTCCCGCCGAATGAAGAGGAAGAGTCAATCCTGTCAGTCCGTTTGACTTTTACCGTTTTACGAAGGCAGACACCTGCGTCATATAACCAATACGTGAGAATTCGAGCAACTTTGTATTTGTCATTTCACATTCGTGTTTATTTTGTCAGTCTCAGTGATCAAATGAGATACCGTAAAAAAGGTTTCATCGGGAAATTTATTGAATATTAATCATATACACGAATCATCTCCTTCTTATAGGATAATCACTTCGAAATGTTTGGCATTGGAAATGGTTTTCCGCGCGCGCGTTAATTGTCGAATATTATTTAATTTTTATTTTATAATTATTTATATATATTTATATATTTTATAATTATTTCATTATTTATTTAATAATTATTTATAGATTAACAAATCAGGGAAAACGAAGTAAAAGCAATTTGACTTACGCAGCGTATTCGTTTAATGTTTACATCAAATATTCTCTAGTGACGTATGAGATTAATATATAGACTAATAGATTATCCATGTAATCGAGCGAGGGACACGTCGGGTCGTCAGGTGTCAAAGCGTCCTCGTGGATCGATATCTCATTAGCGATTCCGTTTCTATTATATTTTTTTATCCGATCTCTCTTGCGCTATACGAGTATATATACTCGGCGCTATCGAACGGCGGGTCGCCAGCTAGACGATCGAGACAATCGCGATCGGTGACGTTAATCCATTAAGCTCCCCTAGTCCGACTTTCATTAAATTTTCCGTGTCAGCCTGCAGTAGTAATTAGCGGTAATTACGCACTGAGTCGCGGTATCGATCAACAGTTAATTAAGTTGAGGAACTTGGAACGAAAGCTTCGCGAGAGAGAACTGAGCCATGAAACGGGAGCTTTTAACGCCTCCTTAAAACCCGTGTGGGACATTCTCGACCGACCCATCCAGAGACCCCGTAGCACCCTCCAGTCTCCTTTTCCTCCTCCTCCTCCTCCTCCTCCTCCACCCCCTCCTCCTCCCTCTCCTCCTCCTCTTCTTCCCGTGTTCGCTCCATAATCTTTCACGGCTAAGACGTGAAGAAGAGGGTCCAATATCGCGATAGTAGCGAGGTGCTAGGTCGATTTCCGACCTCGTCTTAAGCTTATCGCTCGTTATCCCTACAACTGCCGGCACTTTGCATAATAAAACACTACGTATGCCGAACTGCCGCGGTAATTCCGGTGACCCGAATTATGAGGAACAATGAGATCGCTTCAATTATCCGCCGGCAGACTCGTTCATCCCCATCTGCGTTTTGTTACGCGCTTCTGTTCTCTCTCTCTCTCTCTCTCTCTCTCTCTCTCTCTCTCTCTCTCTCGTATATTCCTTTTTACGCTGTGCTCGAGAAAGAGAGGAGGGGGTAGAGGGAGGGAAAGAGCTTCCATTCGTATATACAGGAAATATAACTTTTCACTCCGTTAGATAAAACGCTTTATCGCTCAGACTGGATATTATTCGGAATAATTTTCTCTCGGTTGTTTAAATAGCCTAGTTCCGTAAAAACGCCGGAATATATTTCAATCGGTCGGCTGCAAATTAGCTAAATTTCCAAACGCACCACGAGGGTCGTAACGTCCAAGATTGTGTCGGTGGGTGCGACTGCTCGCGGGGACAGTTAAATTCATTTCTCGCATCTCACGCGTAGCTCCGTTTCCTTTTGTCTCTCGTAATTATTAATGAAGAAGACGAAATGCCTTTCTAACGTGCCTTTCTAAATGCGCAAATGCCTTTCTAACGTGCTGCCACGCGTTTGAAGCGATACAAATGAACCAGACTCGAGACTTGTCAGCTAGAGGATAGCGGTGATGTATACGGAATGCGAACAATGGCGTTCTTGCACTTCAATAATAACTATATACAGAATATACACGTGTGAAGCGACACACGCGCTCTCGCTGCATACGCGACGAATACGCAGGATGCACGTGTACACGTTCCTCTCCCCGAGATCATTCGAGCGAGATGAGCACTCTCAGTTATTACAAGTAGAACAATGATCTTAGCCGGGGGGATACGACGCGGCATACTTAATGGCCCGGGCTGCGAGGTGCAGCGAGACAAGAAAGGGGCGGAAAACTCGTCTCCTTTTGCCATTCGCGATAAGCAGCTACGACTGAATCCGCGCATTTGACAGAAGGCGCTCGTCCGTGAGAGAATTTAAGTGTTTTTCGTGAGTGAAATTGCCGATGATCGCATTTACTCGTTACCGACATCAGTCGGTGGCGGAACTTTTTTGTATCAATAATTGCGAGGTTACGCGCTTCTTAAGCGTTATCACGCGTTGTCATTTTGAAAGTCTGGAAATGAAACTTTGCACTTTCTGTGTAAAGCGATTCTTTCGACAAAACAAAGTATTGGAGAAGAATGAGTGATGATAGCTTAAAATAATCGATACTTATAAGATAAAATATATTTATTCGCGCTTTTAAAGTTCACTTCGTTGTTTGTTTCTGAGTGTATTACCGTGCTTTGTAAATTATGCAGTTTTGTTACTTTCATCTTTGCCTCAGAATATAAGAAGATTACGCACTTTGACCTTTCGTAACATTGTAGAGCGAAGTAAAACTTTTTGAATCTGCTTTAAATTATCACTGTCCATTCTAGACAGTGCGTTTCCGTTATTGCTATCCTCCCTCCTCCTCCCGCTAAGCTTTTTAACACATTGGACGGACAACTCAGACGCTTAAATTGCTTCGTTAAATCGGCGAAGGCGCCGTCGCGGTTCCTCTTCCTCTTGCCTGTTCTTTCGTTTCTCTTCCGTCCATCTCAACGGTCGTCGTCGTCAGCGGCGTCGCCCTCGTCGAAGAAGCGTTCGGATAAAGGAAAGCATGAATAATGTAATCCGTATAATATCAGACGGGAGAGGAAAGCTTGACATAACCAGATATAACACGAGGGTGCATCCTTCGTGGGTTAATAAACGGGAAAGAGACTGCACGACAGACATCGGGCATTTTCTCGCTCGGTTGGATTCACGCCAGATGATGACTCTCTTTTTTCTCTCGCGTTACTTTCACGCGCTTTTATTGCTGCAAACTAAACGACTATTGACACGAGCGTCTTTTGCAATTCTAAAATTGTTAGGACATTAAAAACCGGTTTGCATGTTGATCTCAGATAAAGAGTCCACCGTTTTCTTAATCTCGTATCCGATCTTTAAAGTTTCTAAACTTTAAAGTGGAATTTAACTATTGAATAATTCTCAACTTTTATTTATGTGTCTACTTTCTCTTGCTTGCCTTCTCTCTCTCTCTCTCTCTCTCTCTCTCTCTCTCTCTTTCTCTCTCTCTGTTAGATTAATGAAAAATTCCATATTGAGACATATGTTTATCGAGAGATTTAATATCACACCCCTGTTACAAATATTTTCAATGTACCCGTTTGAACATCTCGAGTTTTGCATAGCTCGGACGATTTTAGCGTCGCCGATAGCAGTCGGTGCTGGGATATACAACCAACATTAATCCCACCACAAAAGACTGCAACTGCGTCAGCGAGTCTCGCGTAATCTGCGATCCTCAGCGCCCTGGCGCTCCCGTCATCGTCGTCGTCGTCCTCGTCTCGTCGTCAAGTGTGTACATAGAGTAGAGGTGCAGAATAGCGCCGATCCGCTCTTCGTGTTCTTTGCTGCAGACAGGAGAAATTGCTCTCGCATCCGATGCCGTTCGAACCTCTCCCACGCGGTGCGGTTTGTGGTGCTCACTACGCGGTGCGCATTGAAAGCGATAAATACTACGTTATAGGCGCATTAATCGTCTAATCGACTAATTGAAGCGGAACCTCGATACTCTAACGTTTGATTTGATTCCTCCCAGAGTAATTGCGGAAAGACGCATTTATAATAACAAATTTCATCACACGTGACGATATATACGAAAGAATATAGATATGTGCAATCTTACGACGTAAATGACACGAGATGATAATTTTCAGGAAATGTTAAAAATTAGAAGGAAACACAGGAAGAAAATCGGTGAATATCGCTTGCAATCGGTATGTTATAAAGTGTTGATTCGGAATATTAAAATAAATCTTCGCTATCTGCTACATGATCAACGAGACAGTTTGTTTCATCGCAACTTGTTACACAGTGTCGATCGATGAAATGATCGCTAAATTTACCCGTTTACTCCGAAATATATCCAATGTTTCCAATGACCTCGCTTCTCGAAAGACCGCCACGCGAATCCGCAATACTCCGCAACCCCGTAACTTTTATCATCGTAATGAACTGCGCTCCGATACAGTGTTACCGGCCGGCGACATCGGATTACGCCGTGCGCACTCGTGTCGTGCCATTATTCAGCCATAGCAGTGCGGCGCGGAAATCCTCTTTTCCGGGTAGGCCGTGCGCGATCGATCGATACTCGATGATCGCGAACGCGAGTGCAAAGTGGTAGCAAGGGATGAGGGGGGATGGAAGATTACGCTAAACCGCCGGGTGTTATGAACCACGTAAGACGACTCGCACGCAATTCGGGACAATTTCGGGTTTAGTGGTTTCTGCTATTTACACGGGAAATTGCGCCTGCTGATGTCACATCCGTTAACCCGCTTCTCCGCGGAGCGTCCAATTGTTCGGCTCGCAGCCGCGGTCGATCATGGATATAGCCCGCGACCATGGTGTTCGTATTCGCGACTCTCGGTCCGGGGAATCGAAGAGCACCCGGCGGAGGAAATCTGCTTCCTATCTCTCTCTCTCTCTCTCTCTCTCTCTCTCTCTCTCTCTCTCTCTCTCTCTCTCTTTCTCTCTCTCTCTCTCTCTCTCTCTCTCTCTCTCTCTCTCTCTCTCTCTCATACTCCCATAAGGTCAGCCACTTGACACGGTTCCACGTTGACGACCTCTTATCTGAAGAATGAGCGTTCTTGTTTTCCTATTTTCCTCTGTCTAGATCGCGCTTAGATGTTTTCTGATCGATCCGTAGCTCAAATGAAGTCTCTTTTTCTCTCTCTCTCTCTCTCTCTCTCTCTCTCTCTTCCTCTTCCATTTTACTTTTTCGGTATTAGGCAACGCGTACCGGATATGATGTAAAAAAAGTTCGCTAATTCCTTCATGTCGTGTTTCCACGCGGAGAAGAAGAAACTCCGTTAATATTATACTTTCTACCGGAGAATTCACGTGACAAATGATTCCTCCCTTGTCGTCCGTTAATACTTCATTCATACCGATTGATGAACATTGAACGTGTACAAGATATTATTGCGACTATTAATTAATCTGTCAAATTTTCTCACAAAGGAAACATGCATCCGGTGTTCGGAAACATTATGCCGCTCGTTAGCTCTTACGTTTTACTGACACTCGGCGGCACCACTGTCAAAAAGCAATTCTCCTTACTCCCATTCATCATCTCCTTCAATCAGCGGGAGATCTCATGCTCTTGCCCCAAGATTGATGCCGCGAAAATGATGCTATCGAAAACAAGGCGTCAGCAACAAGTACCGACGTCGAGTCACGTTTCGCGTTTAGATCGAACCGGAAAGTGCGAGAGTAATGTCGAATCGTCTTGTTATGTTTGCATTCTCCATAATTTTTCACGGCATTACGTGTCGCACCGTACGCGCCTCCAAGTCGCCGAGGTAAAACCAATTCAATTAACTCATCCACTTCGACGTCGCACGCGCACAGAGGTATCAGAGCGGCCCTTTCGGAAAGCTGTTGCCCCCGTCTTCGTTCTCGTCTACGACTGCCGAGTCTACGCTTTGGCGACCAAGTATACGTCGTCACCAAATGGAATAATAAATCACTCTCTTAACGGCGGAATATCGCGCAGACGGTCGAGATTTTATGCAACCAGTCTGCAGAATGCATATACTCGGATGCATTAATAGCAATCTCGTTGCATTCATATCCAGCTGACTTAATGGGACGTACAGAGAGGGAGGAAAGAGGGAGAGAGAAAGATGGAAAGCGACAGGGAGTAACGGGTAAGAGAGAAGGATAGATGTGGAAGGAATAAAGACGAGAGAAAGAGCGAAGTATGAGCGAGCTAAAGCGCAAGACAGAGAGAAAGAGAAAGAGAGCGGGTCTAGAGGTTGTAAAGGGTAGAGATACGAGAACGAGAGAGAGAGAGAGAGAGAGAGAGAGAGAGAGAGAGAGAGAGAGGATGATGAGGAGGAGGGCGACATGGAGGGTGCGGAGCGTGAAAGGGACAGGGACAGAGAGAGAATTCAATTCCACGGTCGATTATGCAGCCAGTCTGCCGGATTACTGCCGGTACGCGTTTCCGTTTTGAGTCGATGAAGGGATTACCTTGCGTGTATACTATGTCCGTGCGAGTGCATGCAGACGCACATGCACACGCAACATCGCGTAATATACCAATTGCCAATGTGATATATATATGTATGTATATATATATATATATAAGATATAGCAAAATCGGCCATAGGGCGCAGGCCAGTTAACAAGTGTGATAATTAAATCGAGTTATAACAAAGAAATTTTTCAGGCGAGCCGTCATCATTACAAGTTTTTTCAGACCAATAGGTAAATTAAGGAAATATAAAAAATAAAATTACCGATAAAAACAAAATAAATTTGTCAAGACGAAAGAAATACAAGTCATTTCTTTATTAAACGATTGACTGAATTGAGAAAAACGTTACTTTGAGGCGATACTACTTTATTAATAACCTGACGAGGTAAATTTTTATAAACTGGGAAACAAGTTGGAAAAGATCGGATACGAAGACAATGGACGACTCTAGAATGTCAAGAAGAACCCGCGCGGTAAGCTGAAGTTTCAAGCGAGTATTTCCACCGTGAAAATGGTGACCGCGTTCTGGTCGACGCAATATTTCTAGCCGTGGCGAAACCGCGCGAAACATATATTCTCGCTGGGAACGTTTATTAACGCTTTTTCTACTTGTTAATTCCAAGTGGCGAAATTGGAGCGCTCCATTTGCACTGAATCAACGTCACCATGCCGCTCCACCGATCCTCCTGCCGCGAATCAACGGCGTTCGACGCGATAACTCTCGCGACACTCTCCAGTGAACGAAAAATACCGACAAGTCGAAGTCAATTCGTTTGCACACTCGCTTCGTCTAGAGTGTTCTCTCATTCGAGCTCGAAAATTTTGTCCGTGAACGCGAGCCTCTCATCCCCGTAAGTTTCCACGCGAGTAACAGTTAGACCGGAACGCGCAACAATCAGTCGCCAGGATTTACGACACGCAATAAACCTTTCGCCGCGATCGTCTCTTATTATAAGCGTTCCCGTTCCGGCAGTTTACTCGACATATCGGAAAAAAATATGTCTACACGATGCTAAAAGATACGATTTAAAAATGTAACAGCATGAGAAAGAGAGAGAAAGAGAGTTCAAAAACAGTTGACAACATAATTTTTTACTTGTTAGAAATGGATGGAGAAAGATATCGTCTACAAGGTTCAGAGACCAATTTAATCCTGGTTTAATCCAGCAGCGAGTATTTTGTAATCTTCTCGAAATTGTTACAAGTTGTTCTTGTTGAAACTTCGTTGACTTCAAGTTCGCTTTTATTTTGTACCGAGCAAAGCAAGAGAATCTTTGCACGATATTTTCAAACCGATTCTTGTACGGGTATACGAGAGAATGTGTTACACTTTTTAGATAATGATGATAATAATTGATACTTGAAGAAAATTTATAAAATAAGTCAGAATATATTTATACATCAGCATATTCTTAAATTCCTAAAAATTTTTTACCGACTTATTATTTTCTCTCTCTCTCTCTCTCTCTTTCTCTCTCTCTTTCTCTCTCTCCCCCTCCCTCTTTTTCCTTCTCTCTTTAGATACACGTGTGAGCGAACCATTGTAAAACCAGAACGGCTGAATTTTCCTTCTCTTTTTTCTATCCTGCACGGCGATAACCGCAGGAGTTATCATTGTCCAACTGGCTAGCGGTTGAAAAAAAACTCGGTTTTGCGGGAAAAGGTCGCGAGATTCCATCGGTTTTTGTGCGGGTGCAGCTGCACTGTTTGGTACCCTTTTTTATTTCTCACTATCGACTCTAGGCATGCTTATACTGTCGTGCCGCTCTCGTTCGGCTTCGTAATCGTAACGTGAACACACATGCAATTTAACCGGCAATTAATAATGCGTTTCAATACGTCCTGATTATTACGCCAACGTTGATATTAATTATACCGTAATTAAATTTAATTTATACACGTATGTAGCGAGATACTGGAGATGTAGAAGTACATGATCCGTGTAATACGTTCCGCAGGTAATTAATACCGGTGTTAACGACGAGCACGAGTACCTTTGCATGTTTAAGTAACGTCAAATGATTTCCATCTCTTGCGCAACTAGACTTTTAATTAATGGACCACCGGCACGTGGATTTTATTATGATCACGCACAAGAGAAAGTATCTGTTTTCGCCCGTGTCGCGATGAGAACTTATTTAATCCGTGAATTAAATGCTAACGATAAGACTTTTCTCATTGTTTTTATATTTAATACTCGCTAATGTAGTAATAATACATTTTATTCAGATTAACCTGAAAATAATATTATAAATTCTGATTTATTAATAATCACGTTATCTTATTTAATGTTGAGTCAGTGATATTCTCCAGCAGTGATACCATTTAAAATATGGATAAATATTTCGGTCTCTGTTTAATCCTCACACAAATTTCCACACATAACACAAAAAATAGTCTACTTCCAATTCATAAACTTTTTCATATGACATAGCAATTATCAGATATCCGGATGTCTTGCGTGAACCAAGAGAGCATTCATTAGCGATTAACAACGATTAAATATCGATTTTTCCTCGAACAACGAGAGGAAACATCTCGATATGCTTAATCTTTTCCTACAAATTAACCCGAAGCGATCGCAAGTGAAAAATATAAAAGGTCTTCTATCCGTGCGAGTTTGGTAAGATAAAAGGATTCGACGATGTCCGTCTGCCGTTAAGAGAGCCTAAGAAAGCTGCGGAATTTCGTGTTTGAACATTATGACAGCGCCGCGAGCGCTGCCGGATATTCTTCTGATCTTCTTCCAAGTCCGAAGAGGAACGAGTAAAAAAATTAAATCTATCGGTGGCAGCAAGTGGAATCCGACCGTCGAAACGGCGCGCTTTATCGCATTCCCCAAAAATTTATCGCCACGAAATGGCCCCAATGGATATCTCTATCGGTTGCGTCGCGGCTGGAAAATACGAATACGACAATTGCTATTATTGGCCATTCGTGCGCCGCGCATTGTCAGACACTTTATGCTCGCGCAAAGATACTTTTGGCACAAATATGCGCATTTTCGATACGACATCTTATTTACGACATATTATTTAAAGAATACCGCTGGAACGAGTGCAGATGCACGATTGAGTTTTATTTGTCGTTTCATTGACACGGATACTTCTAATAATTCGGTTATATTGATATGACCCGAGGTCATATCAATGTACGCGACAATATGAACCGAGGTGAAACATAGTTCCACACTGTTATCTCGTTTTATGTTTCTCAAAAGAAATATCCTTCTTTGGTATTCTATATCAGAATTCAGAAATAAAAAAATTTAGTCTTCGAAAAAGAAGAACGCGGGAATTATTAAAGAGTGAAAAGAATACTTTGTATGTCTATACATATATAAATGATATGTAAAACAACTGAATGTTTAAACGTTGTTTTAAATGATAAGCTTCCACGCCATTTTTAATTATGTAATTACCATCTAATGGGATAGTAACTTCCTTCTTATTGTAATCATTATAAATATTCTGGTATCAAACGAACGACATTTTTACCGTAATTAATGGAACGTTCCGTCGGCAAATATTATTCTTCTTTACACGCGTTCACATAAACTTAAGAAAAATTCATTGCAGCGAATGGCAAAAACTTGTTTGCAAGGGAGCTCCTTATCTCTAACGAAGTACCTCTGGGAAAACTTAGCCTGCCAGCAGTATTTGAATTTAGTTCCTCCGAGATGCGGAAATTAAAATTAATAGGAACTGTCCTTATTGGTGACCCAGGAAGTGTATAGAAAAATTTTGACGCTGCCTTTAAGGGCTTAGCGTCATAATTGTAAATGAAATAAATTTTCAGTAAATACATTCCTTCAACGCGTTTTGCTTGGATCTTGTAATATGATTTATATATTTCAACATGCTACATTCAACATTTTTAAGTTCAAGAACAAATTGACGATAATAACAAGAACAAACTAAGAACAAATTTAAGTTGAAGACCTTGCTTTTAAACAAACACCACTCTTCTATCAAAGAATTCGCACATGTAAGACTGTGTTTAAGAAAATTTAACGACTTTGAAACAAAAAATTCGACGGGGTTTCTTTCATTAACAACATATATTAATCTTTAGCAGACCTCTGTTCGTCTTCGTACACCATCCTGAAAAGGAGCTTAAGGTTTACGATATGCGAAAAACAATATGAAAAACAAAGAGTTTTCCTCTAAGCACGGAAGGTATCCGTATAAATAAAAAGCAACAATAATTTTAATTACCCCTTAGTAAAGTAACCGCAACTGGCGGTACGCTGGTAACGAATCTCGCCAAGTTGTTCGTACAAGACGAAGGGGTGGTCGCTCGAGCAGATAAAAGTGGTTCCGTTAATAGCACGAGACAATGTAACGCGGAAGGATAATACCAATTAGGCGGCAGGACTAGCCAGTCGGCAGCGCCCGGCAGGATAAGGTTATTTATTTGACGGGTTAATTTATTCCGGATAAAAAGAGCTCAAGCGGCGAAGCACTCTCTTCGCCGGATGTACGGCCTTAAATTAAAACCTCCCTCTCCCCCTTTGCCCTAGCCCTCAATACAGCCCCCTGATGCAAGAAACATTGCTCTCGCTATCTCGCGCTCGCTATGTTTCACGAGAGCACCACGTTAAGCTGCGCTCATGACGTACAGTTCACACCCCGCTTCGGCGCTGCTGTCGATGGATTAATTTGAATACTCGGAATTCTTCGGGCACATTTGCGGCTGCTGTAAAGGAAGCGACTAATGGGCTGGCTGGCTAGACTGGACTGGATGGAATCGTCAATACGTTCGCGCGATGCATTCTCGGGGCAATTACGGGATATTGTTCGTTTCGTGCGAAATTAAACGTGTAAAGTAGTCTGGCAGCGGGCCGCGTTACTACGCGCCCCGGCCATTGTTGATACAAGTAACACGTCATTGCACCGTGAGATTAGAATATTCACACCGCTATTAATCTCGATCCGTTGTTATGTGCTTTTCGTTACATTATGCATAGTTAGTCCAAATTGGATATGTTGCACAAAGTGGGGATATACAAGTGACGTGGATTATGCAACAGCTTCAGTAATAGCAGCCAGATATGTAACACACAAGATAGACAGGGAGAGCGAGCGAGAGAGAGAGAGAGAGAGAGAGAGAGAGATCATTATTCTCGCAATACTCCGTACACATCATCGTTATACATCTCGGTTGAAACGAACATACTTACATACAGCATTACCTCGCCAAACCAATCAGTGGCGAAGCACAGTCCGAGCGCAAAACGAGCCGTATCGCTGTGAACGCGCCGGCGATAATAACGTCTCGGGCGAGTATATCGAGTCTACGATTCTTCGCTTCTCTCTCCCTCTCTATCTGTCCACTTCTCATTCTTTAGCCGTTTCTTTCCCGCTCACGCGGCCCGTCATTAATGCCGAGCGACCGATAACGACGTTAAAGGCAGAAACATGGAAGTGTTCCTCCTTCCTTCGATGGTGCGGGCTACCGCGTAACGGAGCAATCCGACGAAGGAGGGAGACGACGGAAGGAGACGGACGTATCGGATATATCGTAAGACTATGACGCAGTTGAGAGAGAGAGAGAGAGAGAGAGAGAGAGAGAGAGAGAGAGAGAGAGAGAGAGAGAGAGAGAGAGAGAGAGAGAGAGAGAGAGAGAGAACGAGACCGACTGCGAAAGGAGAACTAGGGAACGAGGAGAGGAAGGGATGGGCCGTATCACGGTATCACACGCGAAGAGACAGAGACATGTACGCGGTCATGGCGTGATAGCGTCGCGAAACTCGTCGTGCGGAGCAGGCAATACAAACAGTCCACGTTTGCTCTGTCCGCTTCTCGAGTGTCTCACTCGTTCGTCCACGTTTGTTTCGTTCGTTAGTTTTCTACTGTCGTCCGTTTCCCCCGTGGATTTCGCATGACCTTCCCCCCTCCCCAATGTTACGTCGCGTGGCGAAATAATAAACACGCGTTATTGTGCACATACGTGGTTGGACGAACGCGCGGGGAGGAACCCCACGTCGTTGGCGTCGAGAGCTTGTCGTCTTGCGACGTCTTTAACGGCGACACGTATCCGTTTTTGTCGCAGGCGGAGCGTCGACAGAGTTCAGAACCGTGAACACCGCGAGGAGTGCGAAGGAACGAGAGACGGCCGATAAGTGTTATTTGACGGTGACGTGTGTGCGCTGTTAGTGTCGCGTTACTTGGTCGCTTGACATTTGTTGTCCGAATTCGGCACTTGGTCCGCGTTGATTTCGCTAGCACTCTGCGCGGATGATCTCGTGCAATTCGCTCAGCGCAGAAATCGTTGGACGTGTATTTCGAAGCGCCGCTCGTAATCCGCGTTGTTTTTAACGGAGTTAACGCGCTCTCGGTGAGCGCGCGCGCGCGCGCGCGCATTTGCGTGCTTCTGTGCTTCTGTGCGCGGGTGTGCGTCGGTTTACGAACGCACGTGCAGCCCGATATTCTGTGTGTGACCGACTAAAGTGTCAGCGTGGATACGGCCGACGTCACCTGTTGCTGGCAATTAACGAATGCGTCGTGCTCCGACGTCGGCTTTATGAAAAGCAAACCGGATCCTTGGAGCGGGTGTTACAATATACAGCTGAGCGCATCGGTATCCCTCACTTCCGCCTCGTGAGTCTGCAGTCACCCATCGGTGAGTCTTTGATAAGATATTTCGCAATGCGACCAGCTTACGATTTGATCGGGAAATGATTATGAACTGATAATCCTGCGAGAATTGATTGTTTTCTCGGTTACAAGTTCGTAATGACAGGCAGGAATATATTATATAAAGTTTTGTTAGCGCAAATGTAGCGCAGAAATCGCTTATTGATCTTTTTTTTATTTTGTTTCATTTGACGAACGAAAGGTGAAGGAGAAAAGGTGATTTTACATTATATCAGGATATTCCGGGAGGGGGAGGGAAGAAATGACATTCTTCGGTCTAAAACGCATTACGTTAGACTTGTCTAGAGAAGCTTAAATGTATTATTTTATTATTTTTACATTTTACATTTCCACACACGCAATGTGTGTGTGTGTGTGTGTGTGTGTGTGTGTGTGTGTGTGTGTGTGTGTGTGTGTGATGTTCAATGTAGAAATTACGTTTTCTAAATGTTGCATGTGCGATAAAACGATGCATTGAAGAGACGCCCGTTAAAGGCATTCGATATTCCTGCAAATATTTTTGATATTTTATGTCGCAAAGTGCAATTGACACGATTATAACACAAATCAGCGCGTGGTATTCGCATGCAAATAGTCCGAATGCAAATGTCGCGTTGTTATCTAATCAGTGTTAGTTTACGCAAGAGTTTGCATTCACACCATGCGAGCCGCCGTTGCTTTTATCGTGAAGAGAGAATTCTCCGCTTCATTCTTGGCGTATACATATCTTATTACACAACGTTGCGTCTCTTTTTTTCTCTCAAACTTACAAGTGTGCAGAAATATTTATCGAAAGCTTAAACCTTTTATGTTACGTCATGCACAATGTGACGTTCCGTAAAATGAAATTAGAACTTGTGCCAGCGGCAGAATAACTGTGAAAAAGTTTCGCGATGAATAAAGATCGTGGTGTCATTTAATGTCTAAAACGTTAATTCGTTAGCTACCAGCGGTTTTCGTACTTGCGAGATTTCCCTTATTTTTTATGAACTTTTCCAACTCGTGACGTATGAAGCGTAACTTCACGGTCGCGACGCGAAATTATTCCTGCTGGCGCAATCTCGTTAGGATGTTATTTCGGGCTCCTAAGATCCAACTATCATCGTTGCCAATATACGGCAGCTCGACATGCCGTAATGGTGCGTACGGATCGATAAATTTCGGTCTTGCCGGTACCGCTTGTTTGATGTGTTCGTTACACGTTACTATTCCACGTCGACCGTTCGCTACAAATCCCTTGACGGGCGCTATTGCTTCCCTAAAAGCATGGCGGTTATACGAGCAATTCAGGGTGCTGTCTTCCTTCTTTCTCTCTCACTCTCTGTTCCCTCCCTTCTCTCTCTCTCTCTCTCTCTCTCTCTCTCTCACATCCTCTACCTCATATTCGCCTTCCCTCCTTCTTGTTGCCATCGAATCCGCCGTCCGATCGATAACTTTGGCCAGCGTCTCGAAGTGACGGCTTTGAAATTGATTCGCGCTGGCAACCGAGCCGGCAATGGGAGTTCCAAGGAAATGCAAATACGCCCTTGAACTCGGTATAACATACAACTGGGCTTAGGCCACGTAAACCTCGTTGGAATAGATGCCAGATAGACCTATAGTCTGACTTACTTAACTCGGCGTTTATGGATCGAATGTATGCCGTTTTACGTTTATTACCTCTTGCCTACTGATCTCGATGTTGGCGCCAAATTGGTTGAAAGTTGCACAGACGTTGAGGGCAGTTATGACCTCCTAGTCGATGATAAAAAGCTCGCGTGACGAAAGTTCAAATGAAGATTTACCGGTCGTCCTCGAACTCGCCCGCTAGTGTACAGTCGATCGCGAGTCGCCCCGGTTAGTTTATTTACGCGACGGCGACGGCATTACAAACGGAATCGCAAATATGATCGATGCACCGCCGATGGCTATAAAGTACCGCTCAACTGCGTTATTATCCACCCTGCACCAGATTTCACGTTTGTAATGACGCGCGGCCGCAATCTTTTTTTCAACGACGGCAATGGAAATCGGTCGACGAGCGGGGGGGATTATGGCGCGCGGCGCGTTCGGTGTCGGAACGGTGTCGGATAGATACTAGATACGACAGAGCGCGTTGGTAAACCGATCGATCGACATTTATGGCCCAAATACATGTCGTTTCTTGTTATTAGTTGTGACAGGCGATCTCGATGCCGAGCGAGTTTGCACATAATTCCGCGTCATATGTCGCGCGGCTCGGATTTATCGGATGTAACGGAGTTCCGTCAGCGGCGGCGTCGAGCGCACAGCGCGAAAGGACGCGGCGAAGAGCCCGCGAAAAAAGCACTCCGCATTTACTGCCTACCTAAAACCGGGAGTAGTAAACCAGGCGATAGCCGGCTATGGACGCGTTTTATTTGTCCCGGAGTAGCTTTCTTTGTAGCTGCAAATGTAAATGGAAGTGAATGGGCAGGCAACGCATCTTCTCGCGCACGCGTTAATAAGAAACGACCGTGATAATCTTAAGTCTTCTTCGCGTGACATGACAGAAATGACATTGTATGTGTGCATAAGTAAGCCAAAAGAAAAAACAAGCTCGATGATTTATTTTATGAACGCATATTAATACGATTCTTTGCGAGAAAAAAAAAATACTTGGTTCGTGTGAATTTTTGTTATATGAAGATCAGGCGAAAAGTAGGAGCGGAAAGATTTCTGTAGTTATCTATTCAGTCAAATGTGTTCAGTTATTTTAACCGAGTCTTAAAGCAGCCGAATGTTCAAACAAATGTTTCCAATCGTGGTATAAGAGATATCTATTCTCAAGTTTTCGTCCGTACTCAGTTACGTGAATCGAGATTCTGTTTCCATATTTTAGTACAGCTCACTCTTTTCGGATATCTTTGGGATAGATATTGCGCAAGAATGATACGAAAATCTGGGTTAGCCCGACTTGGAATTGTTACAAATGTATATTTAATACCATTTTCTCCACGTTGAATTCTTTCTCTCTCCCTCTCTCATACACACACTCTCTCTCTCTCTCTCTCTTTCTCTCTCTCTCTCTCTCTCTCTCTCTCTCTCTCTCTCTCTCTCTCTCTCTCTCTCTGTCTCACAATATTCAACCTGCGTTTAATTTTTATTCTTACTCTCAATGAGCAATATATTAATTGCAGATTTATTGCAGAAAATATACGATAAGTAATACAAGTTAATAAGTAACAAGTTAATAGAGATTAATGGGCAAATACAAATAATAGATAGGTAAAACAATAAATTTCGTAATTCTTTTTTTATTGGCGTTGGAAGTATATGCATGAAATTTATATTTGTACATCTGGAAATATATGATGTATCACTGCCAGCATCCCGACATTTTCCATCCTTCGTTCGATTCAACATCCTGCTCTTAGCTATTTCGTCGTAACATTCCGGATACTAGTTCATGACATTGACATTCGTTACAGATATAGTTTGATAGGAGAAACGTCGTGTTAATTAACACGATGCCGATGAGAATTCCATTGAATTTATTCAAGAGTCGATAAAATATCTTGTATAAATATAACGTATAAGTATAATCCATCGCGCGGGAAAAAATACGCGCGAGAATTCTAGAACAATAGACAAAAATACTACGCAGTTTATCGCTTACCATCGTTATTCTACCATATCTTTGTCTTTCCAGTTTCTTTCTTATCAGCTCGTTTAAAAGTTTCAAATTACATTGGAACTTCCAACGTCAAAAAAAGGAGATATTATAAGAATAAAAATTTATTCTTCTTTTACTCATTACAGTTATTTCATGTAATCTATTTGAGAGAAAAAAGCATATATTAATTCATTTTATTATAAATTTATTATATTATATTTTTAGTACATTTTTGACTGAAATAATAGATAAAGATTAAATGTAGATGAAATATTGAGAGAATCGAGTATTGAGTAATACTGAAATAAATTCTTTTTTGAGACTCAATATGTGAAAAATGGCGAAAATTGTATCAAGGTAGAAGAATAGCTTGTACATTTTACGTTATATCTCGAAATTCTTTATTGGTCCTTTCAGTTTGATGAAATTCAATTTTATCAGTCAAAATTTCGACTCGGGAAATTTCGGTAAAGACGAAACGATATTAGTCGAATCGCTCGAAATAGCATAAACGCGAAATTAGCACAATTAAAGGCGAAGGTCAGGCAATGAAGACGTATACGATAAACATTGACGATATCGTAAGTAAAAGTACGTCCAGGCAAGAAATCCGATTTAGTACGGGAGTAACAATGCCTTTCGCATTCGTACGTATTCCTGAAAGCGCGCATCAACGGCGTATTTCATCGCCGGAAGGACACATTAGAACACCGCGTTTCTACTAACTACTGAGACTTAGGACGAATACACACTATAAATCTGAAGTAACTATAAAGCCTCATGCTACACCGCTGAGGGAGAGTTAAGTGAAGCCGTAAACCCATGAGCCCATGAATCCGTAATCCCATGGTCAGAGTTTATGGTTGGCTCCTACCATATTTACGGCTATCTCCTAAGTGTATTTGTGCAGATTAGAGGCGCATAGTTGCCTTCATAAAGTACGTACGATTAACTACGCTTGGGGGACTGATTCGTCCCAGAACTGACATTCGCGTTACCGAAGTTATGCCCGCCAATATTATATCTCGCATAATCTTTTCTCGATAATCTGAAATTCGAGCGTAAGCTTATGCTGGCGAGAGAGAGAGAGAGAGAGAGAGAGAGAAAGAGAGTATAACGATGGAACAATATTACACGGAACATTATTTAGAGATTTTACAATTTATTCAGCTTCACGTCGATCTAATCTTCCGTATAATGCGAGTGCGCGCGTTTATTAACGATTGTGCATAAATATGCTCGAAGATGTCCGCGCGATAATATATTCGCGAAATATACAACGTGCCTCATGAAATGCGAAATCTCGTTAAGGTCACGAACGTATACGTTTCGTTGATTAAACATTTGGATTAGAAGTCTATTTTCTTTTGCCGCGCTACGGCACCACTATCTCATTTTGCTCGGTACAAACGCAAACGGCAACAACACCGTACATATCTCGGAGCTTGATTTCGCAAATCTCGTTGTTCTGGAGATCAGTTGCATGTGCATTTAATAATTATGGTGCTCGCCACTGGCCGCTTATATCCGCCGCGTTGGAAGTTTAAAGCAACGACCGACCGATAACGTTCCCTCGGAACTACGTAATCTTATTTGAAGCCGGACGCTCTAATTACCGCGGTTGCTACCTGTGCCACGAAAATACATATGATTCCGCCGAGCATCTCGTGTTTCCATCTCTTCGCGCCGCTTGTATGCACCCGTCCGGCAATTACTCTAATTATTTTTATCTCTTTATTCTCTCTGACCTCTCTCTCTCTCTGACCAAACTTGCTCCACGTGACATTGCTGCATGTCGCAAAAACGTACGCTTTATTTACACGTTAATTATTCATTTATAAATATGAAAAATGTATGCCTGCCAATATTATAAAAAAACTCATTTATCGTGGATTTATGTTTGACGTTATATCGGTGGCACGCCACTGATAAAACTGTCGCTGTATCTTAATAACTTCGTGATATCGAGTCAACCAACGATGAATTACGAATTCGTCCATTTAGACGCCAAATAAACGAAAAACCTGCGTGAGGCATGTGCAACAAGCGTATAGAGGTGTGTGTGTGTGTGTGTGTGTGTGTGTATTTTCTTCATTATTATAATATACGGCATTTCTCATGAACGAGGTCGATATGCGAAGCTTGTTTGGTTAACATGAATGGTATACATCGCGTTATTTATCCGGGAGCAAGCGTGGTATAATTATCGCAGTTCAGTAATGCGTTCGGGTAATGGCTCGCGCGATTTAATGGAATTACTATTATAACTCGGTGAGCTAGGTCCGTTACCATCAAGGAACGAGGACGAAATAGCGACCTCGAGTAATTCGCGGGTGCACGCGCTCGGCCGCGCGATATTACCGCATTTTCGATGATGCGGCGTATGCCGCGCGCACGCGAAATCCGTAAATAACTCCGATGCGAGCATCGGCGAATGCTCGGCGGCGGCATCGTACTGCTTTTCGAAAGCTTTGTCGCGAAATGTCGTCGTGACGAGTCGAAGCGCGATGATGATCGTTAGTGTCATCGCGGAGAAGAACGACCGACGCCCGCTTCTCCTGGCGGTGCTCCAGACCTCTGGCCTGCATTTAGTGTCTCAATTATTTTCGACCGCTGTCGTTGCATCCGTTACGACAACAGCGCGCATATAATGTGTCCGTCTGTGTTAACGCTTCGTGCCTTCGAATGCAGAAATTACAATGCGCGGGGATCGATAATGATGGCGTAGTTATGTGAATAGAGACGGAGCTGTGGGACAGTTGAAATTGTATCTCGCCGCGTCGTATATTGTTTTTAATAACAGTTGATGAATAAGATATTCGTGTTTGATAAATCCCTATACTAGCTGCGATAACGAAAAAAAAAAGAAATTGTCGCGATATTGTTTTTCAATATAGACCACTACGTTACGCGCGCGCTCGGATCGAATTCTTATCTGCGTCTGAAATTTTTAAACGCACTATACGAGAAGTTGCTCCAAGATTTACAAAGAACAGTATCGAGTCTCGTTAATAATGCATAGTGTTTTCCGATAGTTCGTCTGTAAACTCACCTCCACGTGGCTCAGCATGTTATGTGTCCCATCGGGGTCTCTTCAATTAATCATTATTATTAATCTTTCAATATTATAGCAAATCAAAGTAGTCCCTTCTCCCTCATCCGGAGCCGCCAATGTCACGACGACGCGAGAGCTTCGTCTTCCGTGACATCGCTCATAATTATTTAAACGCAATTGCGAATTAAACGCGCATCGATATTTTGCGCGGGAGGGATCGTCAAAATTCGACGTCGATCGTCCGATCGCGCAACTCGCTCGCGCTCGCGCGACACGTACCATCCATTTGAGTTTCCGCGTAATCTTTCAGACAGACCGAAAGAGGAAGGACGTCGCTTCTCTCTCCTTATTTCCGCGCGCACTCGATTCCGCGGATCGATGAGCGTGGAAATGGTATGGCAGAGCGGGCGACGGGCGCGCGGGGGCTTCAATACCAGGTAGAAAATGGGCGCGTAATTAATTCAGTGGATACGAATCGATTCCGGTCGGTTCACTATACCCGGTGAACCGCCGAGACACGTTAGGGGGCTTCCGTGCCGCGGCGTTACGTCGTGGAATTTCGTATTGCGCCGGAAACTCGTGCACTTTTTCTAATTGCTGGAGACGATTTAATCGACTGAGCCTCGTAACTTATGAATGGTGTTCGTGCCGTCTGCTCTCCGTTCTTACGGCCGAGAGCCTCACGGTGGAGGAAGAGAAGGAGAAAAAGGAGGTGGTATACGCGCGGTCATCTAAAGCCCCACTGCATATAACCGCCGCCGCCGTTGCATCCTTGGCGCACGCTCGTGCAGTTTTAAACACATAATTGGCTTTAGCTTAAATACCACTCCGTCCGCCATCGTAAATACGAGATCGGTGGGATATATCTTACGAAAGGTTAGTCTGGTCTCTTCGATGTGTTCTTCGTAACGCGACGATAAAAGAAATATCAGCGGCGGCTTATCTCGTGAGAAATTCCGATCGTTTCTTTGATTCTCTCTCTCTCTCTCTCTCTCTCTCTCTCTCTCTCTCTCTCTCTCTCTCTCTCTCTCTCTCTCTTTTGCGCGCATGCAACAGCGAGCTCGTTACGACGGCGTTGCGACAAACAGATCAAGGTTAACGTTCTTGCAGTTGCATAATTGATGTTTAGCGTGGTCTTGCTTAATGGCGGATATGTGAATTTCGAAACTAGATAACAGCGTCTAGCGTCCTACCGAACGTCACTAGAGGCTTGTGTTAAAAATAAAAAAATCTTCCTGGTGAAAACATGAAGCAAACGTCCGAAATTAATCTGCGGAGGTTATTTGTTATCGAACATCGCATACTTAAACGATCGTGCCATTTGTCCGTTATTTAGTTGGAAATATTCTTATCGACCACCAGCCGCCGTTGGTTGAAACGTCGAACGGATACGACTCGATATATCGCGCGCGGTATCCCGTGATTGTGTATGCTTAATCCGGATATAAATACAAGATTATTCCAGTGATTAGCGCTCGGGTGTCTGTAACAGGCGGCTGATTCGCTGTGTAGCCGCGCGCTCAACTCGCGTGCATAATTAATGCCGCTCGAGCGCGAGAGTACATTCTCGCTCGCAGCGTGATCAACTTGTCCATATCTAAGGATAATCTCGGAGCACTCGAAGGAGTAATGGACGAAGCAATGATCGTACTTGACCCTCATCGGGTCAAGCTACGATATTGCCGCCGACCTTCGGAGTAACGTTTTAAATTATAGATCACGTCCGTACGCCTACTGTGCGTATGTTTCCATGCGGAATGTCGTTCGTGTCGCGAACTGATAAAACTGTCGAAAATTGCCAAAAGAGGAAAGGAAAACGATTGAATCGTGCAATGACCCGGACGTGCGGACACTTTACCCGCTGACACCGTCTGCTGTTTGTTTAATATCGCATTTCCAGTGACAGGTTCGTTCGGAGTATGGTTTTCGTGATGGACATTGAGAGAGATAGAGAGAGATAGAGAGAGATAGAGAGAGAGAGAGAGAGAGAGAGAGAGAGAGAGAGAGAAACTCCGTTATATTCGTTGCAACTGTCCGATCTTCCGCATTAAGTGTGTGTCAAATTCGAATCTAATCGATTTGTTTGTCGTAACAGCAGGTACGACTCAACGGTAATTTCATATCGCAACGGCCTTGAGCGCTTTAATTCGCATGACGAATACCGCATTGGCCGATAAAGTCGGGGCGTACTCGCGAAGCGTACGATAAAGAAGTAGATTAACGATCCCGTTTCTTTATACGACGCCAGAGTTTCAGATGATTACAGGAAGCCTAGAATGTTGGGTAACGCGGAGGCTCGACAATATCGTGAGTCAGGGTAACGATAACTGCACGGATGCTGGCACGACGAGAGCGCCGTATTGAATTGCAATCTTCAGAAATGGCGTTTCGGCGCACCGGTGCGCGCTACCGTAACAAGATTAGCGAGTTTCAAGCAGCTAAAGCGTTACCGTATTCTCCTTTCGACACGATCCCTCGTGTAAATCCCATGCAAAATCGCATACGAGCATTTTGCATTGTCCGTCGTTCTACAAAAGTGCCGCAACGTGGCCCACGCGTGAACTGCTTACTGTCTGTGAATTTAAATATTGTGGAAATTAATTTAACATGAAACGGGTATTATTAAACTATCAAGTGGTGGTTTCGCGTTCGTCTACTTCAATCATATACCTTTGTCCATAAAAATTAAATTTGCAATATAATGTTAATCCTGTTTTATTTTAATAGAATTTTTATGCAGTATTACATTTCTCGTGCTCTTCTCTTTGTTACTGACAAATTTAGTATTCAGGAATATGTAATTACATGGAAATTTCTTTTACATCATTTTTCACCTTTCGTAACGATGATGTAAACATGTAGCGAGATAGGCTTTCTTCTTATCCGCACTAGAGAAAAAATATAGAGGATATTTCTATCTATCTATTTTTATCACATCGTCTAGATCTTTATTAGATGCATAAGATCTGTCGGAAAATTCGATTCTTGTAAGTTTTTTACAGACCTATACGTTATCAATAAATGTAGAGGAAACTATCGGGTTTTCGCATAATTGTTTAATTTATGACGGAGTGATTCTTAATCCGAGAAAAAAATTGACGGGAAGAGGTCGCGATATTAATATTTGTAGAAACGCGATTGGTTCGATTTAATTTCGACGAAACTGGAACAGAGTCTATATCGATCGCGCAGGATCGATACGCATACGTTATGCATTGACGTTGACACGCCGTGTCAATCTATTCGACTGGCACTTTGATATGTCACGGTCGTTATTGATTATTAAATTCTTCGACCATGCGTGTCTCGTTTTTCTGAATATTCTACATCATTTGTTGTTCCTGTGTGACAAACAATTAAGTCCCGTGACGCGCGCACGTCTCGTTTCGGATTACAAGAAATTGTGTGAGATATACATGTGCGGTATTTGTTGGGACTAATAATAGCAATAATAATTATAACGATAATAATAACAATAATAGTAGTAGTAGTAATAGTAGTAGTAGTAGTAGTAGTAGTAGTAGTAGAGTAATAACAATAATAGCAATAATAGCAGTAATAATAATAGCACCAGTCAATCATCAATAGCACCAATAGCGGTACTGATCACGCAGCTGCAATTGTTAACGGTGATTGCTTGTTTGTTAATAGCCGGCAAGTAATATAATTTAATAATTCGCGTCGGGAACGATGGGGAAAAGCATTCGATGATTTGTTAGCCATACGCGTAAATTGTGCCATGCATGAGACGACGTGAAATTGCGCTCGCGAATGCAATATACGATGTCCACGAATGCGCGCGCACGACATACACAGTGAACATGCGCGCTTCGTAGGCTCGCTTTGTAATTAGTTTAGACAGAGGTGTTGGTCGGAGATCGCGTGACGCGCTGCTTGCACGTTTTAATTGCTAGGGTGGCTCCAGCATTTAGGCAAGTCTTGATAAGTGGGCGGGTCAGGGTAGGGCGCGATAACGAACTGCAGGGGTCCCTTCGGTGTGAAACACTCGTTCTCGGATATTCCGCAGCGAGTTGCCGCATCGATGCATGCCAGATGCGTCGAAGACGTTCACGCCAATGCATAAAGTCCACGCAATTGGCTTATCGATTGAATTCGATGAAATTTGCATGAGCGAATTGATTTAGGTCGCCTTGGTAATGGTGCAATCGTTGTTAACATCAGTCGCATCTTGTATGAATCGACGAATTTGGCGAAGTGCATTCTTTTTCTCGAAGTAGATCTCTCTCTCTCTCTCTCTCTCTCTCTCTTTTTTTCCTCTCTTTCTAGTGCAACTCTCAAATAATTGTGTTCACATACGTTACGTAAACAAACGTCATGTTAATAAATCTATTGATTGCGTCCAAGTAGGTTAATATTATGAATGTCAAATTTATCCTGCGATTATATAGATGCGAATTTTCTGCTAATTATTGTGAGTAATTGACACGACGTTCGAAAAAATTTAATTATGAGATGTAATTAGTGAGGAATCTCATAAATTTATAAATGACACATGAAATAAAAAACGCGAGAGGAGATCCGTTTTATAACTTGATCAGAAATTTAGCGTGTTCGCAGCGTCGAACAATGGTCGTGTAAGTTTCATTATTTGCGCGATGCGTGAGTAGGTAGGTAGGCAAGCAAGGCAGGCAGGCAGGCAGGCAGGCAGGCAGGCAGGAAAAATTTATTTTCCTACCTTTCGAGTGACACTACCGGCGGCATCGCTCCGGGCAGGATTCCGCCACCTGATTGGCGTTTTTAATTTTCCATTCATCCGGGTGTAGTACAGCCCGCGGGGCATCCGACGTTTTACGTGCAAATCCAACCGTGCACTCGCGCGAGTTGCTCCGATTGCATTGGCACGCGCTTAAACAGTCAGTATCTCCATAGTACATCCAGTAACCTACGTGGTAGTCTGTTCTTTCGGATAGGTATATCGATTGTTTCATGCGCGAACGATGATGAACCAAATCTCTGGATTTCGTCGAACGTAACTTTACCCGAGTAGGTGTGTGTGTCCGTGAAATCCGCAATAATCACTTTTACGCGTCTGCAATTTTCCCGTGGCGACACATTTTCCTTATTTTCCCCTGAAATTTGACCGAGGGCAAAATCTATTTTACGGTAAAATTCCGACAAAGTTTTATTATCGTAAAATGAGATTACTTCGTTGCTGTATCATCATTTTATGGTAACATTACGTATGAAAGAATAAACAAGGACTTCATTAAATATAACGAAATTTTCATTTGCGTCGATTGAATCCGACGTCAGTCAAATGTGAGTTTTGCATTTAACGGAAATTCAACGATTTGCATTTAAGTGTATGTTCCAAATACGATCGCATTGCAATATTTCTCAAATAATAACGCATGTATGTGTGAAACAATTTTTATTTATTATTATCACTAATTATTATCTCATTTCGTAACACTCTGTTAACACTTTTAATTATCACGTTAGATCTTGCTTTCACTGTATCTATTTTTCAAACAAACTTGTAATAACAATTACTCGCTCGTAATACACGCGTCACCTCCTCGCGATTTTTTGTCGTCACGATGTTTGGAATCTTTTATCAATCCCAAAGACAGACGCCTCGAGGTGGCACGAGGATGAAAATTTGAGCACTCGACGACACGTCTCGCTAATCTCGTTTACGTCACGTGACGTTGCAGACGTCACGGCGGATATCACGGCCGTGACGTTGTTGAAGTGTATAGCACGTCGAGATGTACGTCATTGTACTCACGTCATTTCCTTCGTCTAGCGTGGATAACGTGTGCTGGGATGTAACGATTTTTACATTCTTTATACTATATCGCGGAGTTACTTTATCGTCGTATTCGCCGTAAAATTCCAAAGGCGCCAATTCCCGAAGCCGGATGCTACGCGATTCTGCGGGAAAAAGCGAAAGCGTGCTGTATCGCTCGACGTTTACCACTTTCTCTACCCGCTATAAATAATGCAAACACCTTTCTTGAGAGCTTCTCTTATTTATTAGATTGCCCTACGATCGCGAATCTTGGATAGAAGGTACAACTTGGAGGGAAACTGAAGATTAAAGGAAATACATTTTATTGAATAGGCGTCGATACAAATTTGAAGTTTAGACATAATTTTTCTAAATTCTATTGTCCGCATAATAGTTTTCCGCATAATAATATCGAAAGACCAGCCCGCCCTATCCTTATCTGATCTGACCTTCAGAATCGAGAAGTAAGCAATTTTCGAACAATACCGCAATTCAATAGAACGTTCGCGTAAAACGAGTGTTCCCGGGGAACAACGAAATTAATTGGCAATCGCTTTAAAGCAGTCGCAGGCTCTCTCGAACGCTCTCGCGAACGCCGTTACGGGGGGATTGTTCTCGTCGAGCACCGCGAGAGAGATCAGCCCTGCCTTCGACGCGCGAGTACCGCGAGCGTTGCATCGCCGTTGCATCGCGTCGCGTCGCGTCGCGTCGCGTCGCGTCGCGTCGCGTCGCGCAGCGTCGCGTAGCATCGTATCGTACGGCAAGATGAAAACCCGGAATAGACGGGGCCCTCGACGTCGGGAATCTCGTCGTCTGCATGGCGACGTGGTGGCGCTCGAGAAATACGTCGTTGCCTAATGCCACGACTTCCACGAAGCGTGGGTAATACGTATTGTGGGCCGCAGTCGTGTCGTGATTTTCACCGTACAGACGCGGCGTCGGTGTTCCCGGGGGCGGTCACGTCTTGCGCGAGATTCAATTTGCCGCTAACCTCCGCTCCCCCGTACTCTCCGTTCCGCCCCTCCGTCCTCGGCGCCGGCAACCACCAGCCACCACCACCACCACCAGCACCACCGCCACCACCACCGCCACCATCGCCACCCATCGCCACCATCACCACCCTCGAGATATCCTGCTCTAACGCGCGTCTCTTTTGCTGCTCGCTTCGTCCTCCACACCTACAGCTTCTCCTCTTCCTCTTCCTCCGTCTCCTCCTTTTCTCCCCGACGATCTCTCGGTCGGCCACCTCAAATCGGCGAGGTAGTATAAACGATCGTTACAGAGACCGGAGGGAAACGAATTCCTGTTGAGCCGTCGTGACGCGGATCCGAGATTTCTATGGGGAAGTCAAAAATTCATCGTCGTCCACCCACCCCCCGCTGACACGTGGCACCGCGTCGGGATTGCGGCACGCCGGGTCGAGCCTCTCGAGGATCCTCTCACACACGTGACTGCCCCCGTTGCCCTTTCACGCGCGCGAGAAAGAGAGAGAGAGGGAGAGAGAGAGAGAGAGGGGGGAGAGGGGGGGGGAGAGAGAGAGAGAGAGCGAGCGAATAAGAGATTTCCTCGATCGGCGAAAATGAGTTTACGTGCCGTGATAATGTTCAGACGACGTCTGAACGTGTAAACGCTCGTGGCAGTCGTTAGAGTTCGCATCTGAAACAGAAGAAACAAAAAACTATAAGAAAATAAATAATCCTTTTCAAACCGAGAGATCTCGCGCTGAAAGCGAACGAATATATCGCAAACATATGAACATTTTCGCACTAAATAGCTGGTCAATTCGGCAGTTTCGCGCTTCCCATTTGATTACGATGTGTCCTTTTTGCAAGATTTTGAATATTAGTTTAATATAGCCGTCTGCTTTGCGAGCACAGCATTCCGTGAATTCTATATCGGATGAGTAAATTGGATTGCGGTGGGCAGCGCAATTCCTGATCCTCTATATTCTAAATTGGCAAATACTCGCGCGTGTTTGTTCGGCTATACGGGATATTTCTTCCGCGGTTTGCTCGCGCGCAACCACGTCATAAGCCTGATTACTTGTAAAAGCATTAAAAAAATATTTGCGGACAAACAGAAATCGTTAATAAAAGTAAACTTCGTGCATCAAGTCGGTCGTCGAAACGAATTACAACGAATCGAATGTGTTACGTCAAACGTATTGATCAAGCTCGGCCGTAGGGCAGTACATACAGACGCCGCTAATCGATTCTCTAACATGTTTCGATTGCTACCAATATTAACTGTCTACGGTTCAAGATCAAAGCTGAATTTATGTCCCTCTACATCGAGTCTCGCTGTCTGACGATGACCTCCTAAATATGTAATGAGCAGCTCAATATTAACAACAGGAACTGTCTGTTTTTCCGCGAAACAAAGCGCAAAATTATGTAAAATTTATATGTAAAATGAACTAGTTGTATACTATGCAGCAGAGAGCTCGTTGCACTACATAGAAAAGATTTCGGATATCACCCGCGCAAGCCGCGTATGCCGCGTGTAACACTAATGGAAATTCGGTGTTTTATTTTACGTGAGGAAAACGCTAAATAGAGCAGAGGAGAGCTCGCGGGTACGAGGGCGCAAGTAGTCGGAGGCGCAAGACTCGATTAACATTTTGAGTCTCACTTATTTAATCAATGGTTCCGCCGTTCTAATGCAACGACGCGGATCGGGTCTTCCCGTGTACCGGCTTTAAAACGAGGCAATACCACTAATGGGTTTAAGCACGGTTTCCTCTAAGTTGGTCAGTTGCCGCCACCGGTGCCGGACGAGCGTGTTCGATACTCGGTGGTGAAAGGTGCGGAAAAAAATGCGAGGAGAGAGAAAAGACGCGTGTGAGCACGCGCGCGCGGTCATGCGCGCACGAAAAAGCGGCGGCCGGTGAAAGTGGAAACCGCCGAAACGGTCGGACGCGGCGCTCGTGCAAGTAGTAAGGGTCCGGCTACGCCTCAGACACGCGCTATAACCTCTCACTTTCGAAAGTTGCCGGCTAGGAGCTTCGGCCGACGAGCAAGTGATTACGTTAAAAGCACTTTACACCTATTTTCACCGCCGACGTTATACTTATGGCGCTGCAGGCGATAAAATACAAAGTAACGCGTTAAGCCGAACGCGACCCTTCGCCGCCGCGATCTTTATTCCCTATCCCTTCGTTTTCATTCCACGTCCCTTTGACCGAACGTGTATAGACAACACGTCGTTGGCGAGCTCGCAACGATAGTCTTTGTCTTAGCGAGCTAAAGCCTAGTCGAGATTTGGGTTCTACATTAATCCCGCAAATTCCGCCATGCTTGAGGTTCCAGCGGAGAATCTCAAGGTGTAACATTATACAGGGCTGTTGTTCTTTGATGACGACGAATGCTTACCTACCACCGTTTTCTATTCACGTTGAGGCTTAAATAAGTATTTATTTGAGAATTACTTTTGATATATTCGATTATCTCTGTATTCTGTTTAATTAACTGTGTACAACTCCAAAATGTCCTTTTTAAATCCTCAGCACAGAGATAACGGTAATAAGTAATCACTTGCAAACATGAAAGTGGAACAATACCCTGTATAGTATGTATATTGCATGTCGAGATTCTCCATTGGTTCTTCGAGTTTCGTGGAATTTGCAGAGTCAATGCAAACCCAAAATCTCGACTCGGATGTAGCTTTACCGGGCGTTACTGTATCACGGATTTAACCACGAGATTGTCCTCCCGAGTTAGGCGTTAGGACTTTCTGAAAGACAAAGTTGTTGAATAATCAGTTTACAATTTCAAAAGTTTCCTTTGTAATCTTTCATTCGATTAACTCGAGTAGACTACGGGAGAAGAATCATCCTCGATATTGTCACGAAAGAATTTTAGAGCTATCGGGCGTGCAACGTATCCTTATGGTCGTTTTGCATCGCTTCGCGCTCAGTTCTCGTTCTTTGTTCCTGCTTTTCCTCGCTGACTTTTACCTACTTTTTCACTTTCCACCGAGCCACTTCCATCCAGCCATCTTGCCTCGAATGGTCACCGCTCCCGCCTCGAATCTCTTCGCGGTAATCAACGAGCTGTTTCCGTTGATTTTCCCGTTCTGCCCGTTCGTTTATTTTTCCTTTCACGTTTCACTTCCTGCTACAGCAGCATTTGAGTCTTCCTTTTACACGCGTTGATCCGAAGCAGACCCTTTGGTTCTCTTACGCTCCCGATCCCCTTTCTCTCCCATCACCCCCGCCTTCTTCTTCTCTCCTTCTCCTTTTCCACCGCCGATCGCTTCCGCTCCCGTAATTTCTTCTCTTCCTCCTCTTCCGTTCTTCCGATTCTCGAGTTTTTATCGGCGGGTGCGGGTCGGAATGGCCTCTCCTCAGCCGTGCTCCACCTCCTCGTTTCACCCTCGACGACGGCGTCCCGCGGCGCGCCTTAACAAGAGAATCAATGTCTCCGACTACGTTTCGGGCACGTTCCCCAAACGCGCGCGCGGTCGCGTTTAAATCCGCGCCCAGATATATCCAACGTGTCAATTACAGCGCGCACCCGGCGTACCTCTTATTACCGGGACCGACGTTCGTGACCCGTTTGTAAATTTATAAGGAGATACCGTGCAGCTTGCACCGCGCCGGTAAGGGAAAAGGCGGGATCGACTAGGGGGACTGAAAGAAGGAAGGGCTGAAGCACGAGGGAGAAGAAGGGAGATTGCGATGGCGACCCGTAGATACGTTCGTGGGATGCATGGAAAACTTGGAGCCCGCGCCTCGGCGCTAGTTAATTGTCGAGAAACACAGTCCGGGAGATTACGTATGGCGTGCGAAACGAAGAGGTCTGATATCGGATGGCGAGGAGTCTCATATCGGCGAAGCCGAGTGAACGGGTCGAGAAAGAAACGCGAGAATTTCAGCCGGAAACGTCAGTGTAACGCGAAAACGCAATATTTTTGTAGAACATCTGTTTCCTCTCACACTTCGATGCTTATCGGTAATATTGCCTCTTGATCGGCTTCCGGAGTCGGGAGTAATCGGCGATCACCGGTGATGATGATTGGATATAATCTATCCGGAGACTCTTGTGATGCTACAAACGCGCGACGGTCACGAAGAAACACTAAGAAATCTCACGCGCGGTGTTTCATAATCGGCGTCATCGATTATTCTTCCGGTCGATCCAATCCGTATTTGAGCAGTGTAATCGAATTACAAGTTTTTCCATTGCCGCGGAATACAGTTCTTCTTCTCGTCGTTTTCTTACCTTTCCCCGATACCTTTCGCTTCGCCTTCGCTCTCATCCTCATCCTCATCCTCATCCAGCAACCTTCGTTCGTCCGTCCGTCCGTCGGCCCGTGCCCTCCAGCCTTGCCTGGAATTACGGCACGCCACATCGCCGTCGCGTTTCTTCCTTAATAAACGTCGACAGCGATAATGCGCCTCATAGTGCGAGGGATATTTAGCGCACTTCGCGTTGTAAGCCCGCTGAACGCGAATACTTGCGACGTCCGACGTTCCGTCTTAGTTCGTTGCATGTAATGTTAAGCTCGTAATTGCCGTAAAGTAGACCGTAAAACTTGGCTCTCTCATGCAGCCCTGTCTGTTGTACGCCCCCAGAATTTTCAAGTCCGCGGTGGGTAATTTTCTACTTCTACCTTACTTTCGCGCACGGCTCGAAAGTAATCCTCTTGTTGCTCATCTTATAGCCTCTACTTGGAAAGTACGGGGAATATCGACTACACGTATGCACGTTATTCGCGAGTGATGTTACAGCGAAACGAAATGCATCAGTTAAGCCAGTCTAGAGTTTGCGCTGTTCCTTACGTGAGCAGCTGTCCGAGAGAGGCTTCAGTTTTAATTTCAATGACAGTTTTCTTTCATCTCACCTCTTATCCGAACGGTTTTAAATAAATTCTATCTTTCCATTATTCCAATTACTCCGGGGGTTTGATTAGCGACATTTCTTTCATGTCGGATATGAAGATGAAGATTCAATGGCGTTAACATTTCTTCCGGTAAATAGCCAGCTCCAAAGATCTGTCAGTAAAATTAGAGAGAATTTCCGCGTAAGTCTCAACATGCGCAACGCTTCGGTCGCAATATCGTATAAGTCGCGATATAATGTCACGGCAATACATAACGTACGGCAAACCGAAACAGACACGAAACACACATACAACCGCACATATACATATTAACAATCCACGAATCCTCGCTTTCGCGAGCAAGATCATACTCGGTAGATTGATACTCGGCTTCGGACTCAATTCCGACGGGTTGCTGATTTCACAAGCCCCTTCGTTAACCGAAAAGCCTTCCTGATCGACGATGGACGCGGCACTCCGCGGCCGGACTTCATCCTCCGATCGTCGAATACCGAATTTATCGGGTAAAACGTCGGCGATATACGCGACTCGCGTCGGCGTGGCGTGTCGGCGACACGTGTCCCGATAACGGACGTGCGGACCGCGCCGCAAACTCATTACGGAAACGAATCGGCCGATCTGGGTCGTTCGATCCCCCTAACGACGCTGTTCGCATATAAAGAATTCAGCGTTAATGCGCTCCCGTGTTCGTATGTACGTGTGCGCTCACGTACATACGAAGCATTACGTTTAATTACGTGGCTGAATAACCGACCACGTGGTCGTGATTAACGATGCTAATGCTCCGGCCCGAGGTGGACTGTGCACGCGACTCACTCACGATTGGCTCTCGTCCGGAAAACAATTAGATGTACTGCTGAGCACGTAAACACCGCGTCTTCGTCCGGGCCATTACGGCGAAATTACCGCGGAAAATTGAGAAAAAAGTGGATGTCGTGACAACCGCCGGGACGCCATTAACTTTGGGATTCTTGGATGTTTCTTTGTCCATCCGTGAATATATATGCGGCCGATAAATAAATATGTGCGGCTACACGTGTGACACCCCACTAAATCCAGTAAATTCGTATTTTCGCCGGTGCACTCACCGCTGAGCGCGAGTATCCGAAGAAGTCGAGTGTCAGGAATCGAGATAAAAGAAGACGCATATCTATTTTACGAAAATGGACGTACGTTGTATCGGTCATAAAAATCGACCGCTTCGAAAAATTCGGTTATTTATCGAGAACTCGGATTTATGATGATCTACTTTAAGACGGCAGGGATCTCTCTCTCTCTCTCTCTCTCCCTCGTCTAATTATATTTGAGAAATGAAAATCGATTATTTAAGCGCAATATCGTGGTAACGCGTTATTTAGATGCAAAACATGAGATTACAGCGAAATCTCAATTTTCTCGTTCATTAGCTCGACGAAGTCGTGGCACTCGGCGTACAGTGAGATCCTTTGAGATTTGTACCGTCTCGGGTCACTGTCGTTTTATGGCAGTCGGATTTAGGTAGTCTCGACCACGCCATCGATCCCTCGCAGTCTGACTTCCCAGGAACTTATGGTTCCATTCTACGAGATCCACTCAAGCATTGAACCATCAAGGATCTTTGGCTGAATTTATAAGAGGCGACTTCTTCGATATCCAGCAGGATCGACGTAGCGAAGCGAAAAGCATTGTTAAGCGAGACCTCGTAAGTATCAATAAATACGAGGTCATGGGATTTGGCGGAATTTACTGCTGCCCGCGATTCTTACGGCTAGAACGCGGTAAGACTGCATAGCGATTGGGGTGCGGCAAAAAATCGTGCGAGATATCTCTCGGCGAGAAATAACTGCCGACGTTGACCCTGACCGGACCGATCATGGATCTGGCTCGACTCTTAGGAAGTTTCCTTCGAATAACGGCGCTCACTCGTTCCCTCCCCCGTCCTTGATACCGTCGCACGTTTGGACAAAATGTCTCACCACACAATAGAGGAAAATTTTTATCCTCTCCGTAAAATGAGACGTGTAACGCTGTCCCGTCGCGCTTTCGAGTCGCACGCTTTTATTCTTATAAAGCGATGATGACGACCGATAAGCCATAATTTTAGAGTCAATTAGAGACTTGCTCGAGAAGCGATGGAAGAGGAAGCGATGTGATATTAATTCTTTAATTGAAATTGACGGCAACATCATTTCGGAGCACTCGTATTAGTTCATCGGAGTTCTCCCGTCCCTCGACACAGAGCAATAATTTAAACAATTCTATTTACTTCCTTGGTCTTCATTCCTCTCAGTTCGTTATCGTCGAGTAATTTCCCGTTGATAGTGGCTTTCATATGCACCGCTCCAGCCCGGAAAATACGAGAAGAAATCCGTTCGCGAGAAATAACTGCGAATTGCACTGACAGAACCAATCACGGTCCCGGATGGTTTCGGCTTTTCTGGTATCGGGAGAAGCCAAAACGGTTCGGCCTGCAATAAGAGGGCCATCGGTCCGAGCTCGTAAAACTCGACGTGTATATAGCGCGTCCAGACGTGATTGCGTAACCGAAACTTTCGTATACACATAACGTATTTACGACAGGCTTTTTGGGATGCGCTGCACTTTATATAGATGCCGCGTCACCCTTTTTTCTCCCCCGCCCCCCCGCTCTGCGTATTCGAGGATCGTTATCCGCGCGTTCCACCTGGCAACTGTTCTTCCATCGAAGAACAAAATCGATGCCCCCGTTTCGCTCATTCACGCTCTACGCACGTACAGTGTTTTACGGCCGGTGTAAAATCTTAGCGTCATGTCTGAAACGGTCAGAAATAGATATCTCGGTGATTGATCCATCACCTTCCGACAATATCTCTCGCCAGACGTGTCGGACGTTAACTGCTAACACATACCAGGTCTGTAAATATGAAACCGGAATTTGCCCATAGATGGCCCTAGCTGTCAATGTAGTTACCGTCAAACCGCGTCATTCATTGGCGCCATTTCCATTTGTTGACATCTGACAAAGATTTTCAACTCACGACAATACAAGTTTCGTACAACAGCATAGTTTGTAATAGCGTTGAACATGTCGAATTTTGTGCCTGGAAGCTACGATTTGCGGACAGCATTGATTTTCTGTTACCATTTGAAGAAAACTGCTGCGGAATCGCATCGAATGCTTGTCGAAGCTTACGGTGAGCATGCTCTTGGTAAATCACAGTGCTTTGAGTGGTTTGAAAAATTCAAACGTGGCGATTTTGACGTGGGAAACAAAGAACGTGGAAGACCACCGAAAAAGTTTGAAGACAGCGAATTGCAAGCATTGTTGGATGAGGATGACGCTCAAACGCAACAACAACTCGCGGATCAATTAAATGTGACGCGAGAAGCTGTCTCCATACGTTTGAAAGCCATGAGAAAGATCCAGAAGATGGGAAAATGGGTTCCACATGAACTGAATGAAAGACAGCAGGAAAAGCGAAAAACCACTTGCGAAATGCTGCTCGCCAGGTACAAAAGAAAGTCATTTCTCCATCGAATTGTGACTGGCGATGAAAAGTGGATATATTTTGAAAATTCTAAGCGTAAAAGATCATGAGTAACTCCAGGCGAACCATCGACATCGACTGCAAGGCCAAATCGCTATGGACGGAAGACAATGCTCTGTGTTTGGTGTGATCAGAGGGGTGTGATCTATTATGAGCTGCTAAAACCTGGCGAAACCGTTAATACTGAACGTTACCGACAACAAATGATCGATTTGAATCAAGCTTTGCGTGAAAAACGACCAAAATATCAAAAAAGGCAACACAAAGTGATTTTGCTTCATGATAATGCACCATCACACACAGCAAAGCTGGTGAAGGAAACGATTGAGGCGTTTAATTGGGAAATACTTTCGCACGCGGCTTACTCACCAGACTTGGCTCCGTCCGATTACTGCTTATTTGCATCGATGGGACACGCACTTGCTGAGCAGCGCTTCACTTCTTACGAAAATGTACGAAAATGGCTCGATGACTGGTTTGCCTCAAAAGAGCAACAGTTTTTTAGGCGTGGCATCCACAAATTGTCAGACTTTTATATTAAAATTGAGTCAATTCTGCAATTTGTCTTTATTTCGAAAATGGTTAGTCGTTATTTCGAGGATGTTCGTTCGAATATATAAGCGTTAATTAAAAATTAATCTCAAAGATTTAATCTTTACGATCTCTTACTCTAAAATCCACTGCTTGGTCCAAGATCTCAAAGCGCTGGACGAGCATCGAGCTTCTCTCGCGCGTACACGAGAAGTGCCTCCTGATGTCATTAAAATTTCGAAATCGATCTCGATCGAATAAAATAAATGTCGGTGGATATTATGTTGGCTTATCCACGCGCATGAAGTAATCTTGATGATCAATTTGACGCTGCTTTCTCTGAATCGCGCGATGTGCACCTGTTGCTTAAACGTCACGTCGAACCGGGCGAGGCGAATATCGCCCGGCGATATCTTTACGCGAAAGCTGAGCAACGGCGCATTTGGCCGAGTTTTATTCGCGATACACACGGCGCAGGGTGGATGGGTTAATGGGCGGCGTGGAATAGTTCGCCGCGTTTGGAGAAAGGTTTTAAAATACGTTTTAAAGGACGGCAACGGCGGCGTCTTGGAACGTCATCGCGCCGAGGATAACGCGCATATTTGAAATTTCAACGCGCAGCGTTGAAACGGCATTTTGGGCTCGGGAGCATCGGGCGAGCGGTTCGCGGAAAGGAAGGATCAGTCGAAGTGGTGCGAAGGGCTAGGTTAGGGTGGCCAACGGGTGACACACACCCCCGAGATGGACTCGCCATTATGCCCAACCTAAAGCCGGGTATTCAGCCATCCACAAGCTTATTAGTATGCAAGCGAGCTTGTTGCCTTAGGTGGCTTGAAAGCCCCGTGTGTCACATTCACGATGTGTTACCCTAGACGCGCAACATACTGCACCGCGGTACGATATACTGGCATCAACATCCTGCCTTCTCCCCGGTCCTTCTCTCCCCCTTCCCGTTCCTTTCAGCGCGGTGAAGAGACCGACGCGCGTTCGTCTCCCCAACGTCGTCGTCGTCGTCGTCGTCGTCGTCGTTGTTGACGACGACATCGTCGTCGTCTCGGAACACGTCATTGAATGATGCGCGAACGCGCCTAAATTATACGCCTCTTTCGTCCGACAATCCGAAGCTAATTCCTCTAATTGGCCCCGCTCGTATTTGGCCTTTTAGCTGCGCGCTCGCGTTCGGAACAGCTATGACGACGTCATGCGCGGTAGCGTGCCGCGGGTAATGCACAACCGTTCCGTGCTTCCTCGCGTAAGCTAGTTGCCACGAGCTCGCTGCTCTGATAAGTAGGTATCTTCTATTACATTAGCGACAGGGTTGCTGTTTGTTGCGTGAAGCCTCTCGCTGCGAGAGGCTGACAAAGCGAGGGACGATTACGCAGGCGGAACGCTCGACACGTCACCATAGAACGTTCGGTTGTTTCTAATGGCTTTCGACACAATTTATGCCGCCGTGCGTTGTTTCGCGTTACGTTGTATAACCGAGAGAAAAAGAGAGAGGAGGGAAATGTCGCGACAAGTATAATAGAGAAGATTTATCGCTCGACGAGAAGACGAACGCTCGATTTGCTTCGACAATATGCTCCCCGTGCATCGCAAGAATGTTGAAAGAACCGTCGAGATTGTTGCGAATGTATAAAATTATTTCGACGGGCAGATCGTGCGTCTAGTCGTCTCGGTGATATTAATTAATACGAACGCGTGTCTGTGTGATTTGTGACACGCAACCCGTGCCGTGCGTTGGCGGAATCTCTCTCGGCGCGCGGAGTAACGTATACTCTGCGAAGATTTCGCGTACAAAGGACGACTGTATATAAGCGAAACTAGTAATAAATATCTCACCACCACGCTGAATAACGACGTACTCATTTAATTAGAGTCCGCGCGCAGTCACCAGCGCGGTAACATTAGACGGCGTCGGCTCTGCCAGCGCGTTCTCCTATCGCGCGAGCACCTGTCGAAAGATTAGCGTCGCAGGTGACCAAGATCGCTCGATGGCTTGGACTGCTAATTAACTGGATGGTCGACGCCAAGTGAACGCGACGTTTTCTGGCAAACGCGACGTTCGCCAGTACCGACAAAGTCGAAATGTTGCCAACGACGCGCTCCTCCGTCCAGAGAAGAGAGAGAAAATTTCGCGCGCTCGCCGACGGTTTTTCAGTGTTCTCGGCTCTGCGATGGGCTCTCACGATTGACAGCGAGCGTTTTCGGGAGACTCCTTTCAGCCCCATTTATTTTTCCTTGATTTTTCGAGCGATTAAGGGATAAGTTTCTTCTTTCCACACAGAAAGAGATATCACTGCGCTCTTGGATTTTAACGTCATCTAGTTCGTTCGAAACGGAATTTCTGAAAAGCGCCCACGCGCTCTTGACCAAGGGGCGCTTTGTACGTCGATGCGCGACAGTTTTGTAATACCCTTTTAACAGCGAAGGGGCTGATGAGGCTGACGATGAGCCGCCGCTGCTGACGCTCCACTGGAAACTAGATATTCGCCTCGGATAAGCCCTGATAAAATCTGTTACGGTCCTGCGCTGCTTACGTCGCAGCGAGATAGCGTTTTATCGTGCAAAAATCACATGTAGCATCTTCAGTTGCCTCGGTGGCTGAGCATATTTGCTTGCTCGGAGGCAAAGAGAGATTATTTTTAGGTCCCCCGTACCACGTCCATGCTACTTAGCGCGAGATAGAACCGGGCCTCGGTTGACCCTTGCCACGAGTTTTCATCGGTTAACTCTCTTGTTTAAAACACGATAATACCCGCTCCCAGCTTTGTCGATTCCCTTTTTCGCTCTCTCGCTCTCTCGCACTTTTCCTTTTTCCTCCTTTTTCCTTGTTGTTACACAGCCCGCCGTTTCCTCGCTTGGTCGTTTTATAAAAGAAGGCGAATATATTCGCAACATTTCCCATGTGCCGTTGATGTCATGAGACACAATTTATGCCGTGTAAGATGCACGCCGGGAATATTTGCATACTCGCGCGGATGGAAAGAGGTTATTTTTGGATTTTATATGAGATTTTCGTGGTACTTCGCGGAGCTTACTCGTAACACGCTTTGCGCCGACCGACCGTTTCTTCGCGGATACACTCGTGGACCTGACGAGACCTGGCGAGTTGGTCGCCAATTTTTGATCGCAGGCAGCGTGTAGGCTAACGTGTGGGTTAGGTCTCTGCGAATGACGCGACGGAAGATCACGGTCATTACCGCGGGGAGCGGTTCAAGGGATATATCGCGCGAGTTTCGTAATTTTAATAGCTTTCAACGACGGCGCGGCGCGACGTGCGGAGAGCGAGATGCTCGTAACAATTGCGCGGGCGATGCTCGCAGCGCGTGTCGCGCGAGCGGAGGCATCGCGGAATTTGCGAAATTCTTTCCTGGACGTCGTCACTGGACGATAACGTGTAACATTAAGCCGTTAGCTGTACACTAACGAGTGCATGTATAACCTTTATAGGAGCAACGAAACGACGTAACTTTAGTTAATCTCACTTGCCTATTACCCTTTCCCATAACAGTTATGATGTACGTTACCGTTTACCGTCTACGCTTACGGACGTGCAAGCGCCGCGTAATCCGACTAATGTCATTACGGAGCACTACATAGGATTAAATCGTTGCTGCCGCTCGGAACGAGGTCACGTCATAAACTTTGCATTTACCGTGCGCGAAACCGGACATCTCTTTTTCGCCGTACGTCTCACGCGGACCGATATATGACACAGCGCTTTCTCGGCGTTCGCGTTACTTTTTTATCAGATGAGGGATGATGCCCGGCGCGAATAAGTTTCGCGTGGGATTGATTCTGCGCGGGCTAACTGGAGACGCGCCCATGTGGAATTTCCGTTTCAAGTCAAAGAGAACGGACGACAAAGTGTGATCAATTGTACGCAAGGGAATATAATTCTCTTCGTTTTTCTGTGCGGTAATTTATAAATACGCGGGATACGCGGGTTTTGGAGCGGACTCTAACTTGCGGATCGCGAGAACATTTTCATGTTTGCTGACGGACAAGGGAGGCAGATTTCGTTTGTGCGCGTAATTCAGGATCGACGAAGAATTTCGACAATTCGGGTGGTAGTTGCTCAAACAATCGACGCGACGCGCTCGGAAATTTATTATAAGGAATTCAGGATTGATTCTGTGGAATTGTATACGGTGCACTTTCAGCGGCGTAACAGAGCTAGTTTGTAACGTGTAAACCAATGTGATTCGGCGGAACGGTGGCAGTAAAGCACCGAGTGATTTACATTAAAAGCGACCGTTAAAATGTCAGCCCCGATGTGCTTCGGCGAATCCTGCGATCACACTAAAACGCACCGGCAATAACGGTGAAACGTATCTAATTGGCTCGAAGACGACATCGCCATTTTACCGGGGGCAACAGCTTGGACACGCCGTCCCCGTAAAATGTAACCTGTCGAGGAATGAAACGCACTTTCCTGCTCGTTTTATTTTTTACGATACGACTAACCGAGAACGCGATACGACAACGACGACCCGAATCGAATGATGCTGGATTTAGTTACGTGTAATTTTGACGTTTTTATCGCCGCCTTTTATCCTGATTCGCTCGGCTGAAGAACGCGCTGCTGCCTCGTGTTCTTAGCATCTTCTTAGCGCAATCTTCCACTCACACGGGTATTAAAAACTCGAAGGATAACGACAAGCGTGCAAGAAAACTGAACCGTCTGTTCGAGAAATTGCAAGCAACTATCGTTATAATTATGAGAACTTTAAGGAAATTACACTTCGAGATTGAAAGCGGGAAACCACGCAAAGTCTTCGGTGCGCGCTAATTTGCGGCGAATCCCGTTTTAACACAGAGACTTGATTCATAATGTAATTGCCGAGATAATTTTAAAAGTTGAAAAGTTATACTTCTGTTCAGCGCTCCGACTTGTTTATGTCGCAATTAAAGAAAAACGCTGGAAGAGTTACAGGACACCGGTTGTTACCGGTTGTTACCGGAAGTTCGTATGTGTTCGCGCGATTTCGCTCGAAAATTGGGCCGACAGGGCTGCGGAGGGCTGCGCGAAATGACGTATCAAACGTCGGTACGAGGAACTTCGGCAGTCTCGCAGTATCCAAGAGGGACAATCGCGTCGCGCGAGATCGAAATTGCTCGACGACCAGCGTGGCCGCGCTACCGCCGTTCGTTTCACTGCCGCTCGTAAAATGCAGACGGTGTTTGGTGCGCCGGCTGATGGGTTCCGCGCCTGCCGCATCGCGCTCTATTCCTAAAATCGTCATTCGCCCACTCACCAGGTCGCTATCTGAATCCTTCGTACCTTCGTACGAACCTTCGCCGAAGCACGTCGCGCGACGATCTCGGGAGCGCGCGCAGTGAGAACGCCTCTTTTAAAATGCGCCCCTCGTAAAACTACCCCTTCTTGACCCTTTCCCGTGAAGTGGCTTCATTTATAACCGCACATATCTCACTTGCAATTCTCGCGGGAACGCGAGATTTAGATAGGTACGCACGCATATACGCGCGGAACATGGCAGAAAATTAATGCTTTTCTCAGAGGAATAAGTCAGAACTTGCCGATTAATTATATGACATTCCGAGTCACAAATATTATTACGCGTGTTTACGCGTATATTGTTGTTCACATGAATTTGACGTTTCGTCGTGAGGATCGTCGGCCCGCGACTCACAACTTGCGTGTATCGAGTGCTTAATTAATATTGGCACGGGAGGCGGAACGTGCTACAACCGCGTATATCGGATTCTCTAATCCGGATACGGAAAGTAGTTCCGTTTCTTCATTTCCGTACCATTGTCTGTTTCAACTAATTAATGATGTGCGACAGAAAAGTACAAAATCGGCTTGTCGGTCTTATTGTTCGATTCTTTACGTCCACGAAGTAACAAGCAAGGGGTGCTTTCTACATTTTTTTTTTATTTTCTTTGTTAATTCACACATATGTTTGCAAGTTGCACATGTGTAAGTTATCCCGTTAATATCACTAAGATCCGGAACTTATGCGGAATATCTGTGGGAGATCTGTGCTCGCGCAGCAACTACACGCCGGAATTCCGGAGACACGTTGCGTCTCTTTATTGCTAAACACCTGAAACCGCGCAATATCGGCCGGACGTTACATGTCCCGCAGGCGGCTGTGATCGCGTGTGATGTGGCGAGCCATCGTCGCTTTGTTGCGCGCCGATATTTGCATCGTTGATTTCTCTGATCGGATACACTCAGCCGCGAATAGCTACGCCTCTTTGCGCACGAAAATTAGAGAATGAGAGAAAGAGAGAGAGAGAGAGAGAGAGAGAGAGAGAGAGAGAGAGAGAGAGAGAGAGACAGAGGGAGGAAGAGATAGACGCGCACTGCTACTTCTGTAACCGCGTCTACGTGCTGAAAGAGAGAGAGAGAGAGAGAGAGAGAGAGAGAGAGAGAGAGTGAGAGAAGGGGGGGAGGGGAGAAGAATATTCGTTTTTACGAAGGGCTCTACTCCTATCTCTGTTTTAATCAACTTTCCAGCCAATAGAATTCACCTGTCGGATGGACAACTAAATACGAAATAGAAAAAGGAACTCGAAAGTTCATCGGCTCTGTTTATTTTCGTGAAAACGCATTAAGACTCAATCTTCTTTTTTACGTGACAAGTTATCTAATCTTTTAGCAACTAACGTTCCCCTTCGCCTCGAGATATCAATTCGAAGGGTTGCAATCGCGGAAACGATGGAAGCGGAAGACCGCGGTCGGCTGCGGCTTTTCCTTGCTTCGAGCGTATCAATGAAGTACATCGAATTAGCTCTTCGTCGAAATAAGATTTCCCAACGGCGGCGTCAACGTTCAAGCCACCCTCGGGGTTGTGGCGCCGGGCATGACGGGCATGAGGGACCGGGGCCGCCTGGCCGAGGTTCCGGGGGAGGGGGGGGGGCTGTCCAGGTCGCAGGCAGGAACATTGGCAATATCCTGTTTTTCCAGGCGCTACGGAATTAAATATTTGCCGCAGCGAAACAAGAGTTACGTCGCAGTTCGTAGCCATCTCGGGGGGAATCGTCGGATACCCGAGAGCCAACGATACCGTCGCTCTCTCCTCGAGCACCCTCCGGCGAGAAGCAATATACCGAGGAGACGTCCGATATCGACGTTTTTTTCTGCCACTCCGTGGCGACTTTCGGGTAATAATTTCTGTATCTGCGAGCCCCGAGACCGGATGTGTACCGCGCGTGTAATTTACGACTGCGATGTCGTGACGTCGCGCAGGCGGACACGCTTGTCACGGTTATTGAAACGGTGCGGGGGGGAGAAGAGCGACGGTGACTCTCGCCTTGAGGTATTTGCAAGCTACACGTGGAAATGCCCTGATAATCGTGTACCGAATCATATAACTTTACATAACGAATGACAAATCTCGATAAACGCGGCTGGTAGCGAATAATTGAACAAGACATTAATTCATCATCGCGCGAAGAAAGTATGAAATTTCTCCGCACCGCGAGCGAAACGTAAACACACATGTGATAGTTTAGACTTTCATGGGGCGAGAAAAGATATGTATACAAAGAACACCGTCGCAGTTACAACGAGCATAATTTGTTTATAATATTTGATCGTTAGATAGTACGGAAAGTATATTAAGTTACTATGTTTAAGTAAATCAAGTGTGTGGAATGGGCAACTTAGGTAAGGTATATATTAAATGAACGCAGCTCTTCGCGTTCTTTATCTTTGATCACGTCTCCCGTGAACCTTGAAAAAAACATGATATGTCGTATGTTTGAAACAATAAAGCTCGCGAATGAAACTCGCGCGATCCGCGCATGGGGGAAATATTTTTTACACTGCTATAATCAAGGATTTTGATCGAGATGTATATTAAAAAGGATTGCCGTGTAACGCGCGCGCTGGACTGGCGCGCGATATGAATTATTATGTTGTTTTCGCATGGAATCGATGGTGGATATTTGGGGAGTGGTGCTCGCCCGTGTAAAAATTCACTGAATTATTGGCTTTTCTGTACAACGAACGGACAAACGAGTGTGAGCGCAGGCGCGCAGGGGGATACGGAGGCGGTGTGGCGGCGGCGGCGGCGGCGGCGGCGGCGGCGGCGGCGGCCGATATGCAGCGCGACGCCAACCAACGTATTCGCTATCGAAATGCACGGCATACTTTCCGCGATTGTTCGGGCCGCGCGCGGAAGCCAGGTAGGAACGGAGAGATCAAACGTATACTTGATTTCTCCATTAAAATTTTATTCGGCTGGAATTCTAGGCGCGCGCTCGCTTCCGCCCCCGCTCGCGCGCGCTTTTCACAATGCCTGCGTTGCGCTCTTGCGTTTCCGCTTTTCCGGCGCGCGAATGCAACGTGTAAAAGCAATGCCGCGTACATAGCGACTCGGCGATAATGAAGGTATAATGTAATTGTCGTCTGTAATTAACGGCAATTTTGCGCTTATCAGCTTATGACAAGCGCGTTCGTTTTCTTCTTCTCTGTTTTTCCCTCTTACGATAGCTGCTTTCATCCGTCGAGAGTTTGCTTTATCAAGGCAGGCTTATAAATCTGACAAATGATTTCGAAATTCCAGCTGCAAGTTTTTTTCCGATACTGCTCGAGGCTCGTTTTAATTTTGATTATTATTATGCTGACAAATAAACGAAGAATGCTCATAGAATTTCGCGGTGTCCATAACGAGCAGAACTCGAGATCCGCTTTTTTTTTTTATTATTATATATTGACGAAATATTTTTCCTATGTATAAGTGCTGGGAGAAAGAATAGAGAAAAAGGAAGAATTCCTCGAAATAATATTTTACAGAAATTTTCCGCCACTCATAAGCATGGAATATGTGTGCACGTGCGAAAAATTATAATGTAGCGCTCGAGCGAATACGCGACGCATAACACACCAGCTAACTGTAACAGACCAATTCACTGTTTCATCGTTAACGTGGAACAGGACCGGCGAGAGAGAGAGAGATAGAGAGAGAGAGAGAGAGAGAGGGAGGGGAGGGCGGAGGGGAGGCGGTTAGGACAGAGAATCTGATGTTTTTTCAAAGGGAGGAAAACGTTAAAGTGCGGAACCACGCGCGTCGAGCGTCCGTCGCACTCCGAGAGCGACGTCAACTTTCGGACGGAAATGCGGATGAGCCAATAGCCGTGCGCGCAAGTTCTCTTTCGCACGGCGACCGTGATTGAACTCCGCGGAACTATGCGATTCCGATTGTTGTTGGCCGTGCGCGCGGAGTGCCAGAGCCCGTCGCATCACGACTAATTGCAACAAAGCGCTTCGTCGGACGCACCGACGAGAATAGCTCGTGCCAACATCGGACCCTCCGCACAAAGCTTTTACCCGGTATCATATGATATCTCGTGTAATCGCGAGACCCTTCCGACCCAACTCTACCTCCCCTCGTCGCCCTTGCCCGCCACTCTCTGCCGCCGATTTGTGCGTGTTGACCGATACGAATGATATTCCTGGTTTTATAGACATTGCAAAGGTAAATTAAATTTTTCGTTGATTGAGTTTCGCAGTCGTGTTCGCCGCTTCGCCGAATAATATTGCATTCGCGACGGTTCTTCTATTTCACCGGGTGTGATCTTTTTTTTTTTTATTATTATTTTGCACGTGTGCCCAACACGCGTGTAACGCGTTTTATTACTCTTTATCTTACGCTTTTCCCTTGATGCAGAGTGACGGGAGTATACGCCCATATATTCCCGGGCTCTTAAATATCGTAAAATATTTCCACAGACGAAATTGTCACGGAAGTAACGTTTCATGTGGATTTCTGCGCAAAATTTCTTGAGTAAAAAACGCGTAAGTTTATAGTTTGTACGTTGGGAATTTACGATACATCTATTTATTGAATGTATTCTAGCATCTATGTAATAATATATCATACATTAATGAGCAGATGTCATGATAAGAGCGTACGATATCAACGTAAACGCGTGCTATGCAAAATATCGAGAAGAATGATTTTTGTTTCACGTTTGTACGTCGATTTTTCACCGAAATACAGCCGTCCGAAGAGTTTGAAGTTTTCAAAGGTGGCGCGGACCTTTGCACCGATACCGACAATGCCGCGCGTAACACATTGTAACTATGATCGCACCGCGGATTTCACACATTTCCCTTTTCCAGGCGATGGCGCGTAACTCAGGTCGCCGTCAAAAATCGCTCACCTATATCTCAATGTAGAAAAGTCATAGCGACTCGCAACAAATTGCACTTTAAAGTTTAGGCCATCTTCTTCTTGTTGATATCGCTGCCGTTTCTTCTTTGTATCATCGATTAATTTTGTAATTTTGAACTGAATATAAATCTATGATTAAAAGCGCGATTTCGATTTTGATTCAAGCGTCTCAAAAAAGAAATAAAAAAAATCTCTAAAAAAATATTTTATTGCGCAAAATTTAATATATATATAAATATTTTTTATAGTAATAATTAAGTTATAATAAATTATAATTTAATTATTACTATAAAAATATAATAAATTATATAATATATAATAAATTATAATAAATTATAATACAATTTAATTATATTATATTTATATATATATATATATTATATATTTATATAATTATATTATATATAATATAATTTAATTATGATAAATTATAATTTAATTATTAGAGAGATGTCTCTCTCTCTCTCTCTCTCTCTTTCTCCCTCTCTCTCTCTCTCTCTCTCTCTCTCTCTCGTCTCTCTATTCATATTTCTGTTGAATACCTCGGCTGTATGATTTCACAATACGTGTCGCATGTCGGTGCTCGTATTTACTAACTTTTAATTACCGTTGTGTCGAATTGAGACTGGATAAAAATTAATAATATTTCGTCGAACAAATTGTTTAGTTTGCTCCGCATGAAGACAGACGGTAATACTTTCGTTGGCCCAAACAAAAGTTCATTTTGTTCTGCATAAATGAGTATCACGCTCCGGCGGTGAACGTGCTTTCGTGTTCGCCGAAATGTAAAACTATCCGCGGGACAGGTAGATTTCGCGGACCGCTTTTATTGCGAGCTTTACCCTCGGAACGACGCTAATTGAAATCGTCGAATTTCGCGCGCTGATGATGTCCACTTTGATATGTCGCCTTTGTACAAATTGCCAACAATAAGCGGAACGTTGGGACGAGAACGGACAAACTAAGCAGAGCACAGTGATAACGAAAAAGACCAAATTAAAATATGACGTTATCCAATATGCTTCAATATGCTTTTTGAATATCCGTCGCAGCTTGAAGTTGAACGAAATACTTTGGAGTTTACCGTTCCGAAATTCGTTCCGAACGGTAAATAGAGGAAAATTTGCTATGAAATTTTTTTGCGACGGTATTTGCTGCTTTTACACGAACTCGCAGTTAAATGTAACGTAAATACGCACACTCTCTATAAATATTCTGATCTATTTCAAAGCTCGATGAAACGGAAAAATCTGAAAAAAATCTGGACTTTTTTTATACGCGCGTAATTTCCCCATTTCCATAAATTTCTTTCCCGAATGTATATCGAGTTATAGTTAGAAAAACAGTTAGGCTACAGTGCAAAGATGAGAAAAGTTTGCTCATATTAAAGAATTACTGATTTAAGAGCGGCACGTCGTGGCGGTACGTACAAGAAATTTAAGGCTCCATAAATGCCATAGCTTCCGCTATGGATGCAACAGGTCGCGAATTCGTCGGTAAGAATCCCTCTAAGTCGTTAAGCTATCATGTTTCAGCTAAATTTATATGCACGCGCGATTACATGTCAGCGGTTTAGTTAAACGTACTTTTCTCCTCCTCGCTATCTTTTTACGTTTCGCGTAACCGCTTTGCCGTGCTATCGATAAAACCTTTAACCTTCGCGCGTAACACAAGCGAAATACGCGGCCAAGATAATCCGGTCTTTTATTCGCGACTTGACTCGGCGTCTCTGTTCACGATTCACGAAAATCTCTCGCGAGGAGGAGAGAGCAAGAGGCAGGGTGCGATATATCCGTATCTTTTCGGCGGTTTCGTAAGGCCACCGCCGACTTCGGCCGACTTCGACGGGGTGCAACAGGTCACGAACTCTCTCTATCATAAGAATGCCACCGCCTCGTTAAACCATTATCCATCTCCTTAATTCGTATGCATGGAAAACGCGAGCGAGCCAAGAATTGGAGCAGTTGAAGTGAGGTTGAAATTCATTTAACGCGCATTGCTCCGGGCGAAACGAAGATCGCGAGGAACTCCGCTATATTACCGCATATATACCGCGCGTGTAAATATTATCGAGCGCTCGCGAACTCGCGCGCGACCACGGAGAATATTATTGCGAAATAGTTGGTGAACAAATAGCGCGGGAATTTGTCGGAAAAACCGTAAGACGAGGTTAGATTGCGCCGAGCGCGATTAACTTTGCATCGCGGTAAACAAGTATCCGTTCCATTGATGAACGTATCGACCAGGGGACCTCCGCGGGCAAAATCTGCGGGTAATCTGAACGGCAAGCCGACCAGATTAAAATTCTTGCGGAACGTTGTTCCGGGAGTTTACATATTAAATACAACGTAGGGAACTTTTTATTCTTTCACCTTTCTCGTCCATCATCTCTACCGTATCTGAATCTGCTCGACTTTCTCCATTGGCGAAGATATTCGGGAAAAATTAAATGCATTTAACGCTCGAAACTTACGTTCGCTCGCAGGTCAAATATTCTTTAACTATTGCGTTAGCCCGATCCGTTAACCAAATCTGCGCTATAATCTTACACTCTTAAGATAGATAGATATGATCGACGCGCCTTAGCAACCGAGACGTCTAGGATGGAATATAATATCCCCGCATTCGTGAAGCAACAGGTCAGCTGACTTGGTCAGAGAGATGTGGCCTGATAAGTATTCTTCCGCGATCTCTATAAACTATTAAATACCATCCGCTATTCGTGTGCAACGGTACGACGCAATGTGCGGAGCCTCTATGAACGCGCCTATGGCGGCTTGCGGCTAGGACTTTCATTATTTTACGGCGTGAGAGCATACGAAGGCGCGTCGCGTTGCATCGCGTCGTATTGACGACAGAGACGACGGTACTTGCAGCCGTCGCGTCGTCTTCTTTTTCGAACTTGCGAGTCTGCTACGTCACGTTACGATAGCCCCGCACAGAACTCGGCTACCATGTCGCCCTTCACGTCGTTCGTAGAACGTAGACGACGTCGCGTCTGAGGTGGATACCGGCTCGTTTGCATTCTACGATATCGTATCGGCGAGAGCCGATCGAGAACCCGGGCGTGTTACCGAGCGAGACTGGAAAGATCGAATCTCGAGCCGCGGGGAACAACGACGTAACGAAGCGTACGAAAATATTGAGAGAGGCATTGATCGGGTCGTTTGAAGCGAAAAATATATATCGAATTGCCGACTATCGCCGCTATCATTATTGGTTTCTACACGAGATTGAATTTATCAAGTGTCGCGCTATTTTTTTCCGCGAGATCTAATGTTCCCCTCGGATGTTCCTCTTATATACATTGGTCCGACTTTGCGGCAAACGCGAGGAGTTAATCTCGATCGATCATAATCGGTCGGCCGATTACGCACGTCACCGTTGAAAATCTCGACTGTTTCATTATTTGGTAAGAAATTCCAAGTCAGGAGGCTGAGGAGGAGGAGGAGGAGGAGGAGGAGGCGAGTCGAGACTTTTAGCCGCGAAACAATTCAGTTGAAAGTAAAATCAATACGGATGAGAATAACGTCAGTGTTATTTGTATGATCAGTCATTCGTTGGCGAAGGATGGTTTAATAACACACCCGCGACAACTTTTATCGCGCACCGAAATATATAGCGCGCGCGCTCGAGTCGCTATATAAGCACTCTTCCATTATTTCCCTCAAATCGAATTGTGTCGCGCTGATATTCGAGCAGATATTCCAGTTTGGCGTGACCTGGGCGAGTTGCTTGCTTTTCTCTCTGATTCATTGCATTCAACTCCGAGGAACGCACGATAAAGCTTGCAATCGGGGACCGGCCATTCGCGCGCGCTGACAAAGGCGAGGAGAAAAAGAATAATGCGGATTGTTCCAGAACTGGTTATTTCCACTGAGCGGCCGCGCTCGCACGCACGCGTGCGCGCGACGCACTTTCAACGGCACGTTCGATATCATTCATAGCGAAGCAGCAACGAAGAGCAAACTTCCTCTAACGGACGTGTACCTACCTACCTACGCAATCCTTAACTTGGCTCGCGCGCGCGTTCTTATCTTCCCGAAGAGTCGTAGGTCGCTTTATCGTGCGAGTACTCGAGTCGCGAGCAAACAATTCCGCAGTTCCATATTCGTCCAGATTTTCCATTCGATGAAACTGGGTGTTCGTCCAATCGCGCTCTTCTCGCATCTGCCGATATCTTTGGCAGTATCGTGATTCGTGACACCACGCATTCACGGCGACACGTCCGCGACGAAGCGCGTCGAACAAAGATCGCCGGGTCCCTTAGTCCTTTCAGTCGTCGTCGAGCGCGACGGCGACGGCGACGGCGTCGGCGGTCGGTGGCGAACAGAAACGCGAGGGAGGCGGCCGCGCGAACGAGGGCGCGAGGATTTGCTTCGTCGACCGCAACTAAAACGCGGCCCCGACAGAGAGAGAGTTCAGCTGCCAACCGGTAATGGGATTCCTCTGTTTCCCGGAACAATGATACGCTACGTCGCGGTATGAATTACGCATAATATAGCGCAGGCTGGCTGGTCCGCGGGGGTTGTGTACGGCATGAGAATATAGGGAAGGGGGTGGTTCAGGGTGAGCGCGTACTCCGCGGAATATGAAATTCAAAAATCCCTAGATTGAAGGGGGTCTCTTTCCCTCCTTCTCTCTCCCTCTCTCGCTCTAGAGAAGAGAGAGAGGGAGAGAGGCGACGAGAGTCGCGCGCTGGCTTCCGGCTCCGTGGCAGCGATTGTCGGCGGAGCGATGCAAATCGCGCCGTTAAAGCCGACGATTGGAGTTGCCGAGAGACGCATTTGGGACACCGGTGCGTCCTCTTGAGCTTCGCGAGACCTGTAGAACGTATTCTAAGTAGAATTATTCGTTACAATTATTCTTCCTCGCGAAAGTCCCATGTTGATCTTCCTGTCGTCGAGAGACAGAAAGGAAGGAAAGGAAGGAGGAAGAAAGGAAGGAAAAAAGGAATGAAGGAAGGAAAAAAGGAATGAAGGAAGGAAGGAAGGAAGGAAGGAAAGAAAGAAGGAAGGAAAGAAGGAAGAAAGAAAGGAAGGAAGGAAGAAAGGAAGGAAGGAAGGAAGGAAGGAAGGAAAGAAGGAAAAAGTCGTCGCGTGAGCTCCATCCTGTCGTCGAGAAATAGGATCGAGAAGAGAAAGGAAAGGAAGGAGGAAGAAAGGAAGGAAAAAAGGAAGGAAGGAAGGAAGGAAGGAAAGAAAGAAGGAAGGAAGAAAGGAAGGAAGGAAGGAAGGAAGGAAGAAAGGAAGGAAGGAAGGAAGGAAGGAAGGAAGGAAAAAGTCGTCGCGTGAGCATGGCTTACTTGCGAGTTACTTGCTTACTTGTCGGTTTTATTCCGAATCATTTGCCATTTAGAAACTTACAATAAAGTCAGCCGACTGTATGCGCTCAAGATAATGTGCGGAAGCGAGATAAGCCGCGTATGTATCGATTCCGGGGTCGACGCGCGTGTGTAACTTTCGGGCTTATAATAAAGCTCAGCCGATTCGTGGGCACGCGTGAGTGCGCGGATAAGATAATAACGCTGCGAGAAAATCTCCGCACGCACCGGTGCGACGGCCCCTCGGGAATTTTCCTCTCGCAGGCTTACATATATACATACATACATACATACATGTGCGTACATACATACATACATATGCGCGCCGGAGGTGAGGACCTGTGACACGGAGATAAGTTCGATGAGTTGGCAATATTGACCTTTCGACCCTCTGCCGTGTAAACTCGCGCGCGGTTATCAACGCCTCTTATCGAGAGCCGTTCGTCCTAGAAGCGCGCGCGCGCACCCGGAGAACTTTATTATCCCGTCGAGTTATTATAATGCCGCATCGAGCTAACGCTCGCTTCATTAAATACGTGGTGTGGTAAAAATAGGCGACGAATAACCGCGAGAGGGAAGAGAGACAAAGAGAGACTCGCTCTGATTTCTTCCGCGGCACATGTCGCGGAGTCGGGAAATGACACTCTACGTAAAGCGTTTTATTATTTCTGTACGACGTGTGACACGCGGCGCGCGGAATCGGTTCTTGATGCTCGTTGCTCGAAATAAAAAATCGACGCCGATTGTAATGTTTACTTTCTATTTTTTAAATTCCTCACAAATGGAACTCGGATCGATTTTCCGAGACGTGAACTATTTGAATTATTTAGGTAGTGCTGTTTCACAAGATAATGCTCTTACGAAGAAATCTTTACCTTTTCCGTCTAGACGAACCTGTAAATATTCGCTCGTGAGAATCTTCTTCCCTTTTTTCTTTTCTTCTTTGCGACTTCCCTATCTCGACAAATCTCGTGAATATTCAAAGTCCAAGGCGGAAGTAACGTGGCCGGAGCGCTGCGCCCGTATACGCGCTTATTACGAATGCAGCTGATTTCGTTGGTTATATTATTGAATCTTGAAATTCGATATTTACCAAATGGATTCTCTTGCCAAATAAATATATACATATATATATACATATATATATATATATATATATATGCGCGGCTATCTGGATTCTATGGTCGCGTTTTTCATCGCGTTGCGAGCCCCTAAACCGGCACGCGCGCGCGCAGAGGGCTGTCGGTATCAGCAAATATACGAGCTGGTCGAAGCGTACGTAATTTTTATGATACATCACGCACCGTTGGTGGATGACAGGCAAAGCGAAACTCGTTAGAAATATCGAGTCGCAGACGGTTGTCCAGGTCCAGGTATCGTCGATGAAGTTTGCGCGCGCGCACGCGATATATTTTCGTTGCACGTTGAAACGGTTGAAACATTTGTGCTGTACGGTCCAATATTTTTTGTCCAGTTTGCCATATGTTGTTACACTTGATATTCCTAGCATCCGCGCGCCTCGGTATCCCGTGTCAAATAATTATCGATCCAACGTTGTGTATTAAGTTCGCAAACAGCATTACTATTTTTTATTTGTTTTTTGTATGAACGAACGTCATTTCCACTATAGAGAATTTATCGACGTTCCTGGTTTTGTGGAACCATTTGATACTTTTCTCGTACACAAACGACATTAATAACCTCGATTGAATTTTTCTTACTCTCTTATCCAGAGACTAGTCAGAACGCAGCGTGTCGGGTCGTGTATTTTTGTCAGGCTCGCAGTTAGGGGATCTCTGTTTGAAGTTTTCGATTTTATGGCGAGTCTCCCGGAATAATATTTTAGAGAAAGATTTATATCGTCGCGCCGCTAAGGTTTAATCCGTCGGGGATACTAAATATAAGCATCCCGTTTGAATTTCGAGAAAGCTGCGTGCACGATCCATTTAATACGCAAGTGGAATACCATGAGCCGTGTATGAGAGGAGCTTCGAACGTGGGTGGGCACCAACGGCATTATCCTTGGCAATTAGCGAAATTGCATTTGGCGTAGCGTATGTATCGCATATCCCGTCATTGCAAGGCGGCCTAAGGGATGTCTGCAGGCGTTTCCCTGTATCATATTCTCTTTCTCTCTCTCTCTCTCTCTCTCTCTCTATCTATCTATCTCTCTATCTCTCTCCCTTTCCTTCTCATCCTCGTTTTCTCTATCGTTCTCTTCCCTCCCTCTCTCTCTCTCTCTCTCTCTCTCTCTCTCTCTCTCTCTCTCTCAGTCTTCGTTAGATCACTATGCGATACAGGATTTCTCTTTCCGACAATCATCCTCGACTGCCTCTCTACCTTTCGTCCCTCTCTACTTCCATGCGACCATCGTTGTTCTCCCAGAGTGAATTGGCTGTTGCGAGATATAGCGCAACAAACGGTTTCCCGGAAAATCCGTCTTAAATCGCCGAGCCCAGACGCTATCTTGCTTAAATGACGTTCAATGACGTTCGGTCAGCTTAATATTTTTCATTAACTAGAGTAGAAGACAATTTCTCATCAGCCAGAGTAGTTTCAATGCGTCGAAAATGTTGACGAATGTCTACACACGCCGCGGAGAGAAACGACCATTTAAACGAACGCGTGCGAAAATGCGTTAATCATTTTAACGGAGACCTAAGCTCGAGAGCTGTTTTGCGACTCCACACGCCTCGCTGATTATCCATTCCGAGTCGGAATATTTAACTTTCGACGGTATCGCTCGGGATCGCAATGATACCGGAGTCAATTAGTCCCGGTGGCGAAGTTATGGAATTAGTTAATTCGCTTAACAGCAAGGGAGGTTTCTGCCGCCAACGGGGGTATTCGACGTGCGCGCACACTCACGCGTGAGGAGAACTCTGTTAAAAGGATAAGAAAATTTTATTGCCGGAATACATTGGCGGCGAGCTTCAGCGCGAAACTGGAGATCAATGTACCTGGAGCGTTTACAGAATGTGTTTGGAAGTAAACGACCGGAGTGAGAAGAGCGGATAAGATAACCTCCGCGAGATTCGCCGCTTGCGAAGTGAATTACACTTCTCTTCTCTTCTATCCGCCCCCCTCCCGCCACCTAACCGGGCTCCCGCCCTCACGGTTTCTCGCACGATTCGCGCAATGAAATTCTCACGAAAGATTCTCCTGGTCGACGATGTAAATTTAGGATATCGGTAGCGAGGAGTTCCGCCGGTATCTCGGAGCTAAGTGCGGAGCTACGGTAATTTATCGTTTCCCTCGCTGCTTCTCTGTGCCCTCTCCCCTCTCAGCCAGTAGTCTCGTCCGAGCACCCACCCTTCCCACCCCCATCACGATCCTCTTGCTGTCTCTCTCCCTTTCTCTCTTTCTGTATTATTAATCCCGCAAGATATCGAGCGAAACACGGAATCCTTGCGCAGAATTCTTTACGCGCAAAAGGAATAGTGTCATTAATAATCGGAATTACCTTTTATCTCGGTAAATTGCGCCGCGCGCGCTTCCCGTCGCGCTTCCTCATCATTTCCCAACGCCACCGCCCGACCGGTGAATTTCGCGGAGAAATATGCGAAAAACAGACCGGCGTCTCGCTTCGTTTCGCAACGGGGCTGATTGCGCGATTATCGGATAACACTCCTAAGAAATTACGGCATCGGGTGAGGAATTCGCTTGGGAAGGAGTGTGCGAGCAAAAACGATGTCGCGGGGGAGAAGCGGGTCGGGAGCTTCGTCGGGAAGTCGCGTGTTCTTTTCTTCTGCGGAACATGGATTCTCCGAGAGAAGTACGAGAGGAACGAAATATCGGGACTCGAGATAAATAAATTTCACGTGTCGTTACGTCGTGATTCGACGTTATCGACGGAGTCGCGCGTCGCCGGACTTTCGTTCACGAGGTTGATCGCCTCGGACCGCTGCCGAAAGTCCTCGCAAAGTGGAGGATAACGGCGCGCGCGCATTCGTGTATTTTCCGGACTGTCCTTCACAGCGACACGGTAAATCCCGTCGGTCTCGTCGCGCGGTAGAGTCACTTTCGGCCACGTGAATATATTTAACGGCCGCTCACCCACGGCGGAAAGAGGCAGAAACGGGAGAAACGGAAAAGGGACGAAAGTCGAAACGAGTCACAGCCGAACGACAGAAAGGGCGAGGGGGAGGGGGGGTATAGGAGAAGCGTTCGCACGTCGCTCACTGCAGGGAATACCTTAGCGGCTCAATCCCTGCGCGAGGGCGCGTAGTCCGTCGAAAGAATGGCTCTAAGCGAACTCGAAGTTGCTCGAAGAGAGAAAAATGGGAAACGAGAGGGAGGGAGGCAGAGACAGAAAGGAAGGAACGCGCGAATGATCCCGTGCCACTCTTGGAGAATTTCAATAACCGTTCTTATTTCTATTACGTCCGTGATGAAAATTTCTCGTTACCGCGGTTCCCCAACGCTCTCATTGTGTCGGAAAAGAATAAGTGTGGCGCGAAGGACGCGACAATTTCGAAGTGGGGAGGAAGGATTAAGAACATATTGGATTTCTCTTTCGAGTTACAATTTTCGTATATTTGGATTACCGATAAGTTCTATTTACGGACATAACGTGACGGCAAATTGTGATAAAACGTGATTAGATATTCGCATTAATCGTAATATTTTCGTCCGACGACGTGGGGAGGGAAGGAGAGGGGACGAGAGATATTTTCTGTAGGGAAATATCGGGATAAGTCCCGTTTATTTTGCCATCGACATATGCAAATTATCATTCTTATCGGATTGAATGAGAACAGATTATACGGGACAGATTAGATTATACAGCGCGAATAAAAATGATTTTCTCGTGGGCTTCCTTCGTCGATTCCGATACGAGCGCGAAGTTCGTCGGTGATTTGTGCCAATCAAATAGCACGCCAATTTGGCGCATTCAATCCACCGCACGCACGCGCGACTAAACTTTCTCGATGCAACTCGCGCGAACGTGCGAAGAAAGAAAATGCACCCTAGCAGGCCCGTCGCTCACACGAGCATCGAAAGATTACCGTGTGAAATTTATTTGAAGGGGCGGCGAATTCGGCTGGCATGTGTCAATCTACGAGGCTCGTCTCTTCGTATATCGCGAAATTTGTTTTTTTCTGTTTTCGTTAACTGCGAAACGTAGGGAAAAGCGTGAAAGCGGATTAAACGATCGAACGTGCCGGAAACGCATCGTTCGTAATGTCATTTTAAGAGTATGATGACGCCTCTTCTCTCTCTCTCTCTCTCTCCCCCTCTCTCCCTCTCTCTCTCCCTCTCTCCCTCCCTCCCTCCCTCCCCGCTTCTCGCTCTCTCTTTCTCGCTATTCCTCTCCGTCTCGGATGTGTCAGAAAGAAACGCGCGAAAAAGCATCGATATCGATTTTTTTCCGCTTCATGCGAATATATTGCACCTTCTCTCGCACGTAATGAAAAAGTTCTTGTCAGTTTGTTGCTAACTCCGCGCGATATCAAAGTGTGTCTCAATTTGTAGCATATTCAGCATGCATTCCGAATCGAGTCCTTTCAACGCGTCTGTGGAAACGCGCAGGAGGAGAACGCAGTCGATCGTGCGCGCATCGTCCGCGAATACAGCGAGCGGAAGATTATCGTTGCGAAATTTATTCGATCAGACGAGCTCGCGTCACGGATGAAGCTTCCCTTCGCGCTAGCAAGCGCACGTCTGTACTAGTGTCTATGTACACGCGGAAGTTCATACACGGCGACAAATCAATCGAACTGTAACAACTGTCACGCCCTCGCTGCCGTAGAAAATGCATTATAATGCATTGCGAGACGTGCGCGCGATTTCAATCGACGGGCGCGAATTTATGGCGCGCCGAGAGATCGCATTCGGTCGCGCTAAATTGATTTTCACAAGAACAACAGAGTCACGGAGAACGAAGTCCTGCGCGCCGCGGTTAACTTCGCAAACAAGTTACTTCGACGCCGCGCACGCATGTGACGACTCCTCTCGATTTTCTGGAGGCGGAAGATGCGCGTTTGATATCGAACCTTCGCGATATTTCATCGCAAAATCGCGGCCGTTAAATTCGCGAGCAACGTCGCGCGAAGCAAAATCTCACGCGATCGTTAGCTTTCGCATTTGCATGAAGCTTCGATCACGGCCTTAATAAAAAGAGCAACTTCCGTAATCCCCTGAGGAATAATATATTAAAAATTACGCTGGAAAGACGTGAAAGAAAGAGAGAGGGAGGAGGAAGAATAAATCGAAATCTTATTAATGAGTTACTCTGAGCTTCTTACAGACTCGCTCGATTTTATCCTTTAAACTTTACGTCGATACTCTCCGATCCTGAATTATTAACGCTCTTTTAAATTCGGCGAAATCCCAGACGGGAAGCAGCAGATATATAAAGCTGACTATCTCGTAAATTATCGCACGACTCTTCCTCCTATGTCGTCCTATGTCGTCGATGCTTGGGCGATTTAACCCTCCGTGTCGCCGCAGGTTGTTCGTCGAAATGGAACCGCGGAAAAGTCGCGGTATCTCTATCGCGGGCATCGCGACTGATCATGCGAGATCCAATCCACGTGGATCACGCGCATGGTTTTCTTACGAGTCCCAAGATGCAATCACGGTGATCTCTGAACCAGGAGGTACTACCGTCGATAAACGCAGCCATAAGCTTCGCCGTCGCGCGCGTCGCTCGTATACGTTTCCTTACTATACGCATCACTACGTATGTTCCCTGAATGCCGCCAAGCATTCCCTTTGATGTACACGGCCCGATCTCATTTTATGAGAAAACATGTGGCGAGGGATCTAATATTATCGAGGCAATAAGTGTATCCGGGGGGTGGATCCTAGGTGGTTGTTCGCGATATGTGCTGGATGCTCGAGCGCCGTGCCCGAGCCGATCGGCGTCGGGCGTCGTAATAAGTATGCGGTAATTTCGAATTTTTCGAATAACCCGACGAAATTCTCGAAAAATCACTCGTTCCCAATACACGCCAATAGCCTGCCGAGGCCCGTGGACACAATTTCCACGCGTTCCATCCATTTTATTTCCGCGATAACCTCGGGCTGTTGTAATTTTTGGTCGTGCTGTTTTTAACGAAATTTCGCGGATTTATCTACGCTGATTGAAACGTCGAGCTGTTCCCGGGTTTTTCAGACCCACATCGGCGCATCGGGATAGGAGTAGCAGCGGGACTTTTGTGAACTTTTAGGAATTTTCATCGCTCTTCACAAAATTCCCCGCGATACGCATAGCTTGACGTGTGAATTCACATTTCTGTCTCTTTCAGGAATATTTCAGATTCGTTTTTGTCCTCTGTAGGAACACCTCTGTAGGAATTATTTACACTATTGTTCGCTACTATTGTCGCACAAACCATTAATAAGGCGGCGCGAGTGTTGTCGCCGACATGTGTTGTTTTTTCATCGTTATGCTTCGTGGAGTATCGGCCGTCGTTGTAGTTATCGGAACATTTTCCGCAATATGAAACGATATGATGAAAGCTGTAGCGCGTAACCGAGTCTGTAATGAAAAGCTGTATGCAAATCAGGATTTGTAGTTGCAGGTCGTTTCTGTATTATTAGAATTTCCCATCTAGTTTGAATTACTCACCGATTAATGGCAATTGTTCCTGCGCGAAGCAAGTTACGAAAACCATTAACCGACCTTTGTCGCATATTGGCTGGTAATTCCTTAATGTCGGTCAATTACTGGCCGCAATATTGGTCGTCTCTATCTCCGCTCGGCGGGAGTTTTCGTACAAAATCGTCCTCCGTGTCTAAACGCGTCCACGAAGATTTAACTTTTCGTCTGCGTCTGAGAAATTTCACAGCGCTGGACGCAAATGGTTGTTATTCAGACGCCTCTCGCGCGGAAAATACGCTGAGATAAATAATAAGAGACGAAAGTGACTTAACAGCCGATGCGAACGGCACGATGGATAAAAGATGGCTGAAGGAAGAAAGATGTAAGCAGCGAGATAGCGAGAGAAAGACTCGAGTGTGGAGAGAAGACGTATTGTTCCTTCCACGGGAGGATAATGGAGCTCACCTGTCAGATCGAGTTATGTCCTCTGTACGAGTAGAGTGCGTTATATTTTTTCCTCCGCTCCACGGCGGGAATGCGGGCGGGGGGTGATCGATAGTTACCTAACCTATGTATGTTGCTTGCGGTTACGTAACGCTATCGATTATTTATAACTGTCTAATCCAATATTCAAAGTTCCGTTTAATGAGATCCGGAGTCGGTCTTTTCCTTCGAATTTTCCAAATAAAACGTTGGAACAAAGAATGAGAGAAAGAGAAAAACATTGAGCCGAGAGCTAGGATCAGAATCTTCGGTCGACGAGGAACGCGACTTTTTGCGACGGTATATTAATTCCAGCAATTTCGTCGCAAACGAAGCGGACGCTTAAAGCAAGAGTGTGGAGGACGACAGGGAGAGAGGCGGAAATAGAAGCGGAACAGAGAGAGAGAGAGAGAGAGAGAGAGAGAGAGAGAGAGAGAGAAGACGCGGGCGTTATGCCGTGAAATGCGCGAGCCACGGACCGAAATGCAAGCGGCACCACCTGCGGTCAGTAGCTTCGGGGGCTCGTTCTCGTCGTGTCGCTTGCGAAGGATTGGGCAAAAACGGAACGAGGACAAAGTGGCGGCTCTTTATGCGTGCCTAGCCGGTAAACACGCCGCGTACAACTGCATTGCGGAAGCGACGACTTCCGCGCTTCGCACGGAAGCGATGAATTCCATTTATTGCCGCGCTCCACATTCTCCCTCATCTTCGCCCGTTTTATCAGAAGCGCTTGTTTCGCGAGAGCGTTTAACGCTCGCCGCGACGGATAAGTCGCGACGGTGCTAAACTTTGTCGCGTCCAACTTCGCGATTCGCAATCGTCCATAATGTCTTACGTCGTTGAGCTTTTCTGCCCGTTTGCGTTGAGATATCTCAAGTTGACGAGAGGTTGCAATGTGTTCCTGTGAGCGAAAACGCAACTTCGCTGGATACTGTATGGCTGAAGAGCGCGCGTTCACACGATCGGTTACTCATTCAACACGGAATTGTCCAATAATTGTTCTCGGCGAAAACGTCATAAATCGTAATAGCATACACGTGCGCGACTCAAGCATGTAGTAATCTTGCGTCAATAATTCCGGAGTGAAAAATTATTAAGCGTAACTATTCATAATGCACGTATCCGGGCTTTCGCGGCCCACGAGACACGCGATGCTATTTTCACGCTGGAAATGTGTCACGGACGATTATCGATCGGTGCTTCGACACAGCGGATCTATACGTTTCCGGAACGCAGCGCAACGTCGTCGAGAAACTTCAACTTTATCGTCCCCTTGGCGATCGATATCGTATAAATATTGTGCGATGCTTACAAAATTCACTGACAAAAATGCGAGTGGTGAGAAATCGGGCGTGCTCCAATCATCGTCGGCTGGCCGCTCCAGCCAGCCATTTGTGAGCGTTACGAGAAAGGAGGTTCGGAGAAGCAATTTTTCGAATTCCCTCCCTCAACAATAGCGACGCGCACACTATCCCCGCTCTCGCGTTCGCCGCGCCGCGGCGCGAAAGTATCAGCCGGCTGATACTTTCCACTCCGAATGTTCCGTCGTGCGGTAAACGCAAAACTTTCGGCCGCGTTATATTCCCCTCGTATCGAGGCGCGCATGCCGATATATCGGAAATGACACGCTACCCTTGTCTTATTCGGCAGACATTTCTGACGTGTTTCTCGTAAGTTTCGTATCAATGATGGAGCACGGCCGTCAATTCCGCGATAGGAAGGAAGAGTGCCGGAGCCGCGATGGCTGCCCTTATCCAGTTTCCATTTTCCGGACAGCGTGCCTCTCACAACGTATTCCGTCGCTTACTTATTTAGCCGTTATTTCACCTTCCCGCCACCTTGCCGGCCACCGACACCGCCATGCTCTTCTCGCTATCGTTCGCCACGGCGCCGGCGGCCGACCGACTTTTCCTCGAGCTTTGGCAGCTCGAGATGATACTCCCACTCGAAGCACGAAATATTTAATGACTCACCTATTCGATCGTCCCGCGCTTCGAGCGCTCTTTCCCGCACTCTTTCGTCGATCCCGAGCAGTCGCGGCCCCACGCGGTCTCACTTGCGTCACTTCTTGGTCGCGCTGCTTTCCGAGCTCATGGCGAATTACATTATCGTTGACCATCGTCGAGACCCAAAGTCTTAGCGCGGTGATCTACATAGGCGTCGTTCGGCACGCTGCACCTTCTGCCGAGTTTCCGTCGATTATCTCGTCGCAAATTGCTCTTCAGTTATTCCTCTGCAAAAACTGAGCGAACTGTAATTTCGAAGAGTCTGGCAGTGAGAAGAAATCTGCTCATAATTTTTATGACTGAAAAGAGAGACGAGAGAGAGAGAGAGAGAGAGAGAGAGAGAGAGAGAGAGAGAGAACTAAGAGGTCTCTTAAGGGGAAAAGGGCGAATCAGTGCAGTTAAATTTAGATTCATGAACGGCGAAATAATAAATGCAACGAAGTTAGTCAAAACTATCCCGCGACTCTTTTCAACGTCAAGGCTTATATATAGGTTTGTAACTCTACATCGCTTGCAATTAGATGTAGTCTCTCACTGTCTCTCTCGTTCCTTTTTCTCGAAACTTTGGAATCCGCCAAACTCGAGACATTTCTACCGCGGTCTCGGCCGATCATGTAAAATTCAATCGGCGGGGTGCAATATTTCTCGGCCGACGACTGTCTCCGTCCGTCGTACCGGACCGGTCGGCGGTCAGTCGCTGGAGAGTTTCCGCCGCCGCGCCGCCGTGCGCATTCTAATGTGACACATAGCTCAATGGTTAACTATAATGTCTCTTCGATTAACAGTATCCATGCCGGATATATTGTATTCATTGAGCAACGCTTTGAGTCAACCGATAGTCCCGGGTGTAACCGGAAATTCCGTGTAATATCGCCAAGGGCCGCGCATGCCGCGCGTTGTAACATAACCATCCTCAAACGCCACCAATTCGATAACCCAATGAACATGTTGACGATGGGGACGCGCATCTATTGCGCACAATTCAATCATTGTGCATAACCAATAAGGACAATACAATCCGCCGCGAAAGTACGGCACGTATCGAGAGCGCAATTTGCCCGTGTACGTCTGGCGTGACGATCGCGCGAGCGCGCGCTCGGACGGCGTTTAGTCGGCCCGCTCTTTATCACAAAGCTCTCGGTGACCCAGTTCTAACTATATCCACATATATTTGCGTCCGCATCGCGAATTCGATTTAAGATCCTGCTCGAATTGGCGTTCTGATATAATGGAGAGCAAGAAAAAGGCCGATAGAAGTGAGACGTCGAGAGCACCGATCGGTCAAGCACGAAGAAGCGCTTAATGTCTCCATCATCGGCGCGCACTCGGCCGCTCGGCGAAGACCGAGCGCGCGCGCGCGCGCGCATTTCCTCGACATTCGCGGAATTTCGCACGGCGTGGGTTTGCGCAATTTCTCGCGCCGTATAACTGTAATTCTTAGGAACGTAACGCAGGCTCTATTAGCTCGCGCAACACATGCGCGTACGTCGGTACATTCTGGCAAAATCCGTTGGTTCAACATTCCGAGTAGTCACGTGGCGCATTTACGGCGTAACTTTCCGGATTAGATCTGAGGCGCGCTACATACGTCTGTATCCACATGTGGATTGAAGCCGACGGCGTAGATAGAGGTCGAAGTAAAGTAAAAGGTGTGCCGGAGATGGGTGTAAAGCCGCTTTCGGCGGCATGGGGGGCGGGGATGGGGGAATATTCGTTGGCAAAGTTTGTCGGCGAAATGAAGTTGGCAAGTTTTTAAATTTCGCGCTGCCAAGCCAGCGGAATATATAGATCTTCGAGTAATCTTGCGCGAATGTCCTCGCCCACAATGTCGCGGATCGTCGGGTCTCATCGCGTCGCCCAAGCAACTTTTATTCGCGCGTAAGCGTGCGCGGATGAGACGTTAGCGTTACCGTTCGAGTTAGCGCGGCCCAATCTTCTCTCGTGACAATCAGGAGACGCACTCGACGGCGCAGCTCGAGCGCATTATTAACGAACAGAATCGACGCGAATCCGGGCGCATCGCCGGGTCTTCCTCTTTCGGTACACCTCTTATCATTCGGCCGGGCAGCGTTAATAACGCAGCCGCGATCGTTCTAATGGCCGGTAGACCGCACGCGAACAGCTTACGGATGCGCGAATGTATTAAAGAGAACCGCGGAATAACTTCCTCGGGGGAAACCGGCGGTTTCCTCATCTCGCATTCGACGCGCCGCTGCAGCCGGCGCACTCGCTTATTTGTTAATAATTCCCGGAAGATAGTTTCGCGTGGAGCTGTACCACGGTAACGCGTCCGGACATTCGGACACAGCCCGAGGGGCTGTCTCCGTCGCAGCGCCGACGACGGCGACGGCGACGGCGGCGGCGGCGGCAGCGGCAACGGCAGCGGCAGCGGCTCGTTGCAGCATCATCCACCCCCGGGGACGGAAGGGTTTGCGCTTAGTTGCGGCTTAACGTGCGCCCCCTCGCAAGGCGCACGTCGCCGCGCTTCGAAGTTCGCTTATGCGATGGTGCGGGTGGTTAGCGAACTTAAAGTCAATCTTGGGTTATGCAAACGCTTATGCTTGGTAAAACGTTCGCTGCGGGCGAGATTCCGGTAACTCGCCAAAGAAAGGGAGGGTGCGAGAAACATAACGCGAGAGAGGAAGATAGACGGCGAGAAAGAGAGGGTGGGGGGGGAGGGAGAGGGAGAGAACTAGCTCCGATACAGCACCTTTTCGAAAGTTAAAGGGCTCCATCTGCCAGCGATTTCAACGTACACTGACCGTTCTAACCTGATCCGGGCGTAGCTCCGGGGTTATTGATGAATTTGCATAGCGCAGGGGAGGGGGAAAGAAACATCGAATAGACGGCGTACACGCTGCTCTTAATTGGATCGAATTGCGCTTCGGTTGCGGTTCACTTGCTCGTCACGTATTGTATGCGTGTTACGCCGGCGCATATCATTGTTACAGCGGACGTTACACGCGCCGTTGTACGCGTAAGCTACGATTTTTATGAGTAAATCGAATATCCCGCACAATGCACCGCGCGAAAAAGGTCGGAGCGAATTGTAAAAAGAGGAATCAAATATAAAAAAAAAAGATACACGAGAAATACATGACTGTTTTGGTATTTATGACGGTGTACGATCTGTTTTTTTTTTCTTTTTTCAAAAATCAAAGCGCACGCTCTGCCCGCTATCGTTGAACGTTGCGAAGTAACATGATCGGTAAATGGTTTTTTTTTTCCCCTTTTATCATCGAAATTAATTATTAAGCAATTCGGGATATTATTTCGAGAGCGTTTCTCTCGTTGCTGTTGGGAAAAAACGAGGCTTCGCGGGTCGATGGATATCCCCGCGCGATCCTGCGATCGCGCATCTCGCTGTAAGAATCCGCGGGCCATTGATCCTGAGCTCGATCGCGCACGGGCGTGTATCATTCCGCTGGCGGAATGGCGCTATAATTTGCACGATCGGTACATCGAATCGCTCTTTTCCAGACAATTCGCTCGGCGCACGGAACGATTCGGCCGGAAAGCGCAGTAACTCGGTCGAAGGGTTTCGGCGTGAAGCGATAGTTAAATCGACTTTACAGCGTTCCCGCTACACCTCCCTGCCTCACGCCACTTTTCGATCTCACCGTCGACGTAACGTTACGCGTGTGTCCTATACATGCACGATAAACTCGGCCGTAATGAAAGACTTTTATGCCGGGGGACATCCTAACGAAGCGGAGCTGTCGTAAACGCGCTCGCGAAGGTGTTCGTTCCGCGCCCTTACGATCTTATTCCGCTAAAGCCTCGAGTTACACGACCGTCAGAGAGTGTGACGACGTCGACGGTTCCTTTTATTTTCCTTTCTCACCCGCTAAAAATTCGCCGTTTTCCCGCGCTTCTACGTGAACTCACTGAAATCGCGCGATCATGGCGCAAGATTTAGTATTTAATTGCAATTAAACGTTGAATCGTGTGTGACAGCGGCTCGGGAATTTCTCTCGTGTGAGTCTGCAGCACTGGAAGTTTCCCCACGAAAACTTGTAAAGATTCCGAGAATTTTGAAGCCGTTGAGGATGTAATAATCTTTTACACGTATGCTAGATATATTTTTCGTACTAAATACGGTGATGAAAAAAGGAATCGACCTATCGTTTCTCCGTACTGTCGGCGAAGACAAAGAAAATCAATAGCGAGCTATAAAGCGCATTCTCGTGTGCTCGATTCGATTATATTATTAATCTGTAATAATCGAGGCACCGTGTACTAAGAATTTAGGTCGTTTCGCATATAACGCACGCAACTTCCACGAAGTCGAACAACGTGCATATTTATGTACAAGTCGTCGTCTAATTATCGAAGACTCAGTTGAGCTCTCGCGTTGTACACGTAAAAGTTAGCGAAAGATTGCTGTATCGGTGAGCGCACGATTTAATATAAAGCTTGCATAATTAAACGCATCCGATGAGAACACACGCACGAGGTGGTGTCGGCGCGCAGCGGCACCTCGATTTCCCATATGTTTTTATGGAAACTCACTACGAGAGTTGCACAGCGGTCGCGACGATATTTTTACATGATTTCGTTCATGTAGCAAAGTTCATCGACGCAGCGGTGTATACGTGCGCCTGTATACATTGCGTGTATGTATTAACGTGTGGTTTTGCCGGTTACATATCATTGCTACTTAATAATTGAACGTTAATGCGACTACGCCAGGGTTTCGACTATCAATCATTCGACAAGCGTCAGTTTCGCGACGGTTCGTGGTCGATAGGCTATCCGTTACCATGGGACACCGAGCAGTAAATATCGTTGGACATTAATGGGTCAAGCCATGTGATCATCAAAATCAATTCAAGTGACATTTTATGTTTTACCTCTCGTACGTTTTGGTCCTTATATATATCCCCCTTTTCGGCACAAGATCTATATTTATACGCGTGTGGCCGCAAAATTCCCTTCGAGTCACGAGCTGTATCCGTCTGCGACCAACAACGCATTGTCATTCGCATCATCGTCCGGCCGAGAGGCAGAGAAAGCCGTTGGTTGTTCACAACAAGGTACGTTCAACGAGAAACGTGATTTCTGAATTGAAATCTTCGACTGAACTTTCCGCGAATTATCCATTCTCGTCTTGGAAATCCGCGAGTCACTCGTGACCGAAACGGCATCGCGTTTCTTGCGCTTTTGATTCTCGTGTCGACTGCAGTTACATTTACAGCAACAAATGTCGGCATGTTTCGCGTCTTATCTCGTGAAGGAGGATCTTCCGTGCATTGTGCATCTTAATGACATATTTTAATTATCGTTTAAACGGTAGCTGCAACACGTCATCAACTTTAACGACTAACCTTGCAATTATACGCAATTTTCCTAAGCTTCTAACTCAGATACGACTTTACTTCTCAAACGTCAAAGACGTTCTTGCGTGATCAAACCAAAGGCGCGATCAATTTTTCAATTTCACTAGTAAATAAAATATCGAGGCTAACGGTGCCAGAGATGTTCTTTTCCTCCCGGTGGAACTGGGTTAAACCCGCGTGGGGCACAATCATAATGCTGACGTCTGATCGATCCAACCATCGATTTCTATCGCGATAATTTACGATGTTTGCTATTATACGTGGGCGCTATTATTAATAGTTTGGAGGACCAAAATATATATATATGTATATATATGTGTGTATATGTATGTGTGCATATTACAATGTTACTATTTCAATAGGTTAAACGCGCGTTTCGATTCGGCATTATGCACAGTTGGCTCGCAAAATGACGCCGATTCCACGCGTCACCGAGCGTTAATCACTCCAACCTGAATAAAATTACGGGTCGTTTTGTGTGGAGCGTCCGTGCGCTGAATTGTGCACCACTAATTACCGTTGCGTTCTCGCCGTTGTTATCCAACCATGCGGCGGACGAATACGTGCATTTATCTCCCTGGTTTTAGCTTTGCGAATCTCTTACGAATAATCGCGCCGAGCAAGACCGTCGAATTAGAATGTAAAACAGACGATGTTGAAACGAATGAAAAGAGCGATGAATTTTTCAAACGCATTAATTAACAGACTTGGGTTTTAATTAAATTAAAACAGATAATGTGAACTCGCTATGATATACAGTTATCCCTCTGTTGCTTACGTTATCGAATTCTACTCGTTCCTCTTTTCCTTCTCGTGTCATTATACTAATTAGGCTGCGTATTCTTATTAGTAGACAAGGATCGATTATGCGCGTTATAACGCAGAGAATAATCTCAAGTATTTTTCTTTTTAATAAGTTCATTTCCACGTCGCATCCATCCACTTTGCATCTTCATTTGAATTGCTTCGCGTGTACTTCTCCGATCAATTTGTCTACGACGATCGTAGTAGTCCCACCGGAGCTAGAACGTTAGTGGCTCAATAATACCGGCATTCGCATTAGTTCTCTCGTCTAATTAACAGTACATTTAAGTCGAGCTTCACCGCTGCAGTCGACAATACGTCGCGCATCTTAAGCTTTTAACGGTTTGACGCGCGATTCCAATTTGCCGGATCCTCCGCGCTCGCTGGATGACGTGCTTCGATGAGTTTCGCGGCAATCAAGTTAATTTCCCCCTTGTGACTGCAATATTCTAGCATGTAGCACTAATGAAGGCTTTGCGATTTCCAGACGCATCAAACATATTAGAATGTGTCGTGAGCGTGTCTCGTGTTTCTTAAACGTCCCGGTATTCATCTAGCAATTTTCCAATATTCGTGTAACAATTAATTAATCATGACAATCACATTATTAATTAAATATAAAATATAAAATCGCGCGCGCGGGCGAGTAGGAAATAAAATCGTAAAAGTACAATTTCACTATACAACAAAAGATTTAGAAGATTTCATGAATAATTGAAACGAGTGAATTACAAAAACCTTTATTTTTTACGACATCGCAGGGTCAACAATTGTCATACTACTCGATTGGTATTATATTGTGACGTAAAGATATTTGCGACTAGAGCAAGTTTGAGATATATTTTATTTGGAGATAATGAATGAAGAGGAAAGTATGAGGAAGAAAGTGATAGCGGCGGAGGAAGGAAATAAAAATTTAATAGCGCATCTCTTTCATCTCCGAAAATAAGTTCTCTCTCCTCTCTCTCTCTCTTTCTCTCTCTAGGGCTCGAGCACGGAGCGTAATTTGCGGAAATAATTGGATCTCTCAAATGTTAGAAAATAGAAAGATATGGAAAAAGTATTACTGACTGTTCAGCGAGGTGATCGGGATACTCCACTAGCCTCGGACTAATTGCATTCGAAATCCGCTTAATTTCGCTCCGGCCGAGGGGCTCTCGGATCAATTGATTTTTATTTTCATCAATCAACCTTGTACCTTCGACCGTCTATTCTGGTTCACCGCGATTACCGTAAAAGTCGGGCTTTAGTTTAATTAGCCTAAGGACGATGCACACCCAGACGCGCCAAGGTGAGCAGCGACCTAACTCCTGATGAGTAAATGAAAGTAATTGCAGTTAACTGTTCTGCATTGTCTCCTCTCTTCCTCCCTCGTTTGCTATTTTTATCCTATTTTATCCACCTGCACTTGGTTCGTCTCCAACGCTCCGGGATCGTCTTCCTCTTTTTTTAATCTCCTTAATCATTCGAGATTATCTTGCGATCGAGTTTTCCTCGCGAATAGATAGACGCACGAGCGCGATTAGTTATCGTCGTTAACCGCGATGCAAGATTCACCGTTCAATTCGGCGGACGATTAATGATTCGTCGACGTCATTGACCCTACCGTCTGATCGACGCGAATTAGCTTCTTCCTGGCGAGCCTCGCCATTAAATATTCGCGCGATTGGCGAACAACGTCGCGTTAGAGAGCGAACTAATACAAAATTGCCAATGCTCAAGAGACTGCGGGCCAGTTGGCTTACTAGTTCGGTATCGCGATATTAGTAGGTCTTGTGAATAATTCATTCGGTGTTACTGTGCCATTAGCTGTATCGCGCTGCACAATTTGACGTAGACAGTCTGTTAATTTGACGCATAACAACTGAGATATTTAGCTGCATTGGTTACGCTATCATTTTGGGTTTCTATCCGTTCTCTCTTGCTTCCTCGCTCTCTCTCTCTCTCTCTCTCTCTCTCTCTCTCTCTCTCTCTCTCTCTTCCTCTCTCTCCCTCTCTCTCCCTCTCTCTCTCTCTTTCTCTCTCTCTCTCTCTCTTTCTTTCTTCTTCTCTCTCTCTCTTTCTCTCTCTCCCTCTTCCTGCTTCGTCAACGCCAATCATGTAGCCGTAGTGAATAAATATCGCCGATATGCGAAATGCGCGGCGAACAGTAACGGAATTTCAAACGGTCCAATACAGTAGCGTTATCGACGACCGTTCGACAAAAATAATCAACTATGATTCGACAAGTTAATATTAACGCAAAACCATTTCGTGCTTTGGCTGGAACTAATTCGAGCGGAATAGAACGCCGAATGTAACAAAAGATATTCGGCCAGCGCTATCAATCAAAGCGCGCTGTGCGTATAATAGAATATAAAACAAACAGCGCGCGTATAAAGTAAAAAGAGCGAAGAGTTTTTTTTTTTTTACGGGAGGGAGAAAAGGGGCCATGTTTTGAATGGCCATTTATGAATGCGATATTTCCAGAAGATTAAACGGACGAACAATCGGAGCACGGAGGCACGCTGAAAAGTACCGAAAATCACGTTTCCGCAACTGTACTCGCCCGTTACTTATTTTACACGGCCGAGCCGACGCGACAGATCGATATCTCACGCGAACGCAACGGTTTGAAGGCGAACAAAATTCCCGATAATCGTCGATGTGCTAATCCGCGAACGCGAATCAGATGCGCACTCTGCAATCCGATCACGTCGAGATGATGCGATTCTTCCGACGATAGCGTTGACTTGTTCACGATTCAATGGACGATAATGCCACCCTTCCGCGCGACCCTTCGATGACCGGCGCACGTTGTCGCCGCGTTACGCGCTTACGTCTGTAATCCCATAAAATAATTCCCCCTCCCGCGGTGAGGCGCGCGCAGTGCCGCCGCCGCCGCCGATATTCTCCGACACGTTTCGCTCGCATCCACTATCAGACACGGCCGATCGATCTGATTGAATCGCGACTCGGACGTGTCCTTGGTGCGTTTGCGGGAACACGCACAGCGGAGGCAAATGAAATTCCCGGCCTGTCGAAAACAAGTTTTATTTCGTGGCACTTGGGTCGAGGACGCGGAGGGGCGTTGCGGATTGTTGCGCTGGGCCGGGACGAGGGGTTGCGGTCGGAGCTGCGAAGGGACGAAGCTGAGGACCAGGACGGCGTGAGAGAGGGAGGAAGGGAGAGGCTGCGCTAGCTACCCGCGCTCCCGACGCCGGGCGACGAGAGTTTCCATTCTTCGGCGAAACTTCTTGGCAACTCGTTTGAACGCCACGACCAGCCTCTCCACTTTCTTCCGACTCTTATTTTGCCCGCCGCCGCCGCCGCCGCCGCCGCCGCCGCCGCCGCCGCTGCCGCTCTCGCGCGAAACTTTTCCCGATTCCTCGGAGATGTAACATAATATTTTCGCGGCTCGGCCAGGGACCGCAGGAACCGCGCGTTGGAATAACGCGGTTATCGAGTCGCCGGGTTTTAACGTTATCAAATTCGTTATCGCCGGGCTCTCATCGGGCGTCTACGAGATTAGAGATCGTGACACTTTGCTTCGTACAACTCCGGTTCTCCGAACCGGCCGGTCAAGTAACGACTGCCAACGCTCAGATTCGTTGGTTAACGATCAGTTCATTGCTCGCTACGAAAACATGATTATTTCACGCCAAGTAATCTCCGCCTTAGACTGCCAGCAGGTTGAAGAAACACCCTTGCAATCTTCCGGTTGCAAGCCGTGCGATGAAAAATAAAGACGATGTTCGCCGAGAGCGGATCCCTCATTAGCATTTAACGAAATCGTTACGCGATCGGGCACGCTCGAGTGCCCTGGAGGAAGAGGAGGAGGAGGAGGAGGAGGAGAAGGAGGAGGAGGAGGAAGAGAAAGAGGAGAGAAGGAGACAGACTCGAAGCTCGCGCGCGCCGAAATGGCGAAAGTGTGAAAACACGTTGTCGGCGGACTAATTAAATTTCTGCATTATTACGAGGACGGCCGTTTCTGCCACTCGGCGAGTTTTAATCTGGCGAAGTAATATCTTAGGCTACATTAGGTCTTACCCTTCGCGCGGCACCGACTGCCGGGGTGGCGGAGCCGGTTGAACGGGAAAATAGAGGGTCGGTGAGGGGCGGAGGTGTGGCAGAGGCCCGGCATAAGCTGCCGTCTGCCTGCCGCCTAATCAATGATTCAACTCGCCAATTACGGAGGCGCCTCGAAAAATATCCTCTCTCTACCCGCGCTCTCCTTCGCTTCTCTCTCTTTCTTTCTCCCTCTCTCTCTCTCTCTCTCTCTCTCTCTCTCTCTCTCTCTCTCTCTCTCACTCACTCACTCACTCACTCACTCACTCACTCACTCACTTTCTTCTCCCCTCTCTCTCTCTTACTTTCTCTCTCTCCTATAGCGCGTCTGAAATATTCAAGGATCTCCCTTCAATTCTATCTTCTGCGTTCGCAGCTTCGCTCGTTCTTCGACTCACCCTGATCCCATTGCGTCTCAACCCTTTCTGGAGCTATTCTGCTGCCACCTTCGTTGCACCCGTTCTTGTATCGTAATCACATCGACAGTATATCTCCGTCTAACTGTCTAATTCGCGCTCGCGGATCGAAAGCGACGACGGCTGTAATTTTCTCATAGCGCGCAGTAACATCGGGTCTATTAACTTGGCGAGTCACTTTGCGCCGGCGAACGACACGTTTGCGATTATTTCGTCGGGCGGGCGAGCGCGCGTGCGATTCTCGGCGGTAACGAAATTCCGCGGCGCGTCAAATTAATTTTAAAATCCGGCGGATTTCGCTCCTCTCGATATAAAGTGAAACACTTCATATTGATATCAACCGAAATACTCCCTCGAATGAAATCTACCGGATTTTGAAATTAATTTGACGCGTTGGAATTTTGTTACATTGAATTATCTAACAGCTTTATGCAACAGCACTTACCGAGGATAATCGAATGGAATCTCGTTACCGTGAAAATGTATTATTTCCTCATTATTCCGTATTCGTTATCGCGCGCGCGCGCGCGCTCTCTCTCTCTCTCTCTCCTGCGCGCGAGCTCTGCGTACGATTTCATCATGCTTAGGAATGTTAAACTGTTTCGATTACGAGAGTTTATCCGGCATGCGGGAGCGAGGTGGGAAAGCTCGTTTAGAAAAGTTCCGGCGATCCGCGTGCCGTCGCCGCATCGCTTCGCCGAAGACTATTCACTGCCATTCCTCCTCGAATTATTCTTTCGCAATTTAATCAACCGGTTATAAAAGAACTTGGCTTGACCTTACAACTTTATTTTTGCATCTCCACGGTCCGCGCGCCTTCCGCTTCTCCTCCGTTTTTCCTCCTCAGGCGCTCTAAATTAAATTTCCTTTGCCTCCGATGCCCAAGTTTCGCAGGCAGACGGACGGGAGACGGGCGAGGACGGTATGATCGTAACTAAGAGGAGAGGACTCTCGGAAATAGAGGCGAAGGGTAAGGAGGGCCAGTGTGGAAGGCGGAAGGTGGTATAGAAAGGAAAGAATGATGTAGAGCTAAGGTCGAACGAGAGAGCAAAAACAGAATGTACATAAAAAATACACGGTTGCAAACGGTAGCTGCCTCTTCGCCGTGGCCTCGACTCGCCGGCATGAAAAATTCACTAGTTGCCCCGACCCTTATTGCAATCTTCGTTCGTTGAATTCTCGCGAAATTTAGCCACCTAGCTGAGCGGGACACAGAACTCGCGCAGGGCAGACGACGACCTTCTACTTCGACCTGTACGAGCCTTTTCTTTCTTCCGCCGTGTTTCATCTCGAGAGAAGAGATGTCTCTCTCTCTTCTTCTCGAGAGAAGACGTTTCTCTCTGCCTCTCTCGCTCTCGATCTCGCTCTCGCTCTCTCTTGCACTCCGAGTGCCGCGAGTAGGATCGGAGACACTGAGAGGCTGGTATGGCCCTTTCCCTACCTCTCTGCCTCCGGGATGATTTTATTAAATTTGCTCTTATCATTCCGCTAGGCGGTAGCCTATTGGCCGAGACGGCGGGCGCTGTTGCCTGGGAACGGCGCGGCGGTACATTGTTCCTTTTATCGCGGGGATTCACGACAATGATATACCGGGTGCCGGGCGCTATATACACGCCGCAGCGGATCGAATTAATAGTTTACAAACCTCGACAAGGAGAGACGCTGTAATCACTATTTATCCGTCTCGCGTGTAATCCGAGATAAAGCTATTAGCGGACGATCTTTCGACTTAGTAGCCGAGTTAAATGTAACTCCACCTCATTCTCGACATTTCAGATAACAAACAAACGTTATCAAACATGCTTTGCTGAGGAGTAATTTTGGCTTGGTTATAAAAGAGGCGTAAGTGGATTGCTCGAGTCCGCCGAGTTAGAAACGGCCGATATTAGAATTAATATCAGGCCGCAGAAGAGCTGCGATCTTTTTAAACGACTCAGACTCCGTCCTCGAAGGAGCTATTTGCACGTCTCTCCGCTCCCGACATTTCTTTCGTTTAACTTGCCTATTTTTCTCTCTTTTGTTGCAGTGTTCTACCGTCACCGTTCTTCGCGATCGTCGCCACGGGCGGTCGATCAAGCGAAAGTGAACGCGCGTGTGTGTTTTACCCGTGACTTTTTTTTTCTTCGTTCCGTTCGCGTTCGGGTTCGCGAGTGCACCAGCTTCCGGCCGGCGTCGAGGCTGCACCACGACGACGAGCAACACCGCGCTGGTGGATCATTCGGACCGCCGAAGGCTCTCCTCTCCGTGCACTCACCGTTCGTCCTGCGGAGCGAGGTAAGCAGCGCGGAAATGAGCCCGGGAAGAGAACGTAGGATATATTTCGCGCGGGCAATGCGCGTGAAACGACTCGCGGCGTTTCGCGACGGGCGCCACAGGGGAGGCGAGAAGAGGGCGGAGAGGGAGGGGGTGGGGCGGGAGCGAGGGGCGAAACGCCGAGGCGGCGACGGATAGTTTGCAAAAACTTGGTTAAGTCGCTTACAAAGAGGCAAAGTGACTGAGTCGGAGGTAAAGCGAAACGCCGCGCGCTAACTTCGGGGCACTTCGTTATAAAGTTGGGGGAGTTGAATAATGTATTTTTATTATTTACCCGAAGCATGCCGCGGTGCCGACCGCGGTGATATATCGGATAAAGTCGCTTGTAATTTCCGGCGAACGTTAACTTCCCTCTTCCCGCCCCCGCATGCCCCGAAAGAAATCACACCGGATCACGCCACAACTTTTCGCGACGCGGGAATATTTATACACGCCCGTACCTGAGGGTGGTGAGACGTGCTGGCGGTGGTGATGATCGTGGTGGAGGAGGCCGCTGGTGGTCCGCGCGCCGCGCGTGCGAGGCGTATTTATTCGCGAAGTTTCATCCCGCTGTATTCGGCTGGATTATTAGCGATTCGCGTGAGTGGAAATTACCTGTTCCCGCGATGCACGAGGACATCGCTTTAAGGAGCGTCGTTTGCAAGAACATGAGAACGTGAGACGCACAAATTTCTGGATCCAAGTCGGTAGGCATCTTATTCGATAGATTGCTCGATATGTATGTTACGTGCATCGAGCATTAGTTTTCATTTTAATTAACATCCACTAATCGCTACTTTCTCTATCGCGAATTCTACACGAAACTCCATTGATGCGCGCAGAACAAGAGAGGCTTCCGAAGCCGATCACGCATGGTAAGCCGCGAAGTTTTTGTTCTTTTTTTTTTCTCTCCTTTGCGTTACGCAAGCTTTCAGCCCGAAGCCGTATGGTAATCGATGCCTGGTCGGCCAGTAATTGCGACTGACGCGCGATGCGGTCGACGCAGGTGCGTTAATTGCGGAAATTGTTTGCGCGACGAAAAATCTGGTTAAATACGCCGGTATTTTCGTACTTCATAAATTTCGCCGGACCGAAGAGCTTACTCCGGCGCGCGCGCGCGCCGATCGGCGACATATTTTTCTTCTCATTTATTCACCGTTTCACCGCGCCGCGTTGAATGTTACATCGTACCACACACACGCGTACATCGCGAGTGGCGCGCGGCCGAAACGGCTCGGACCTCCATTCCGGAGAGCTCTCGAGCGAGTCTACGGTGCGGTAATTAATTTCTGAATCTTGACGCGGAGGGAGATACATCTCGCCGCGCTAAAGGCACGATACGCTCGCATGAAAGATCGCGCGCAACCGATGCTGCGCCGTTAAGTAGTCGGAGCGTGGAGAGCACCGCCCGCTCGATAATGCATCATTCCGCTGCACTATTCCGGCACGGCCGGAATGCGCCGGCACGTTTGTCGACTGCTAGAAGAGTCGAGCGATTACGACTGCACTCGCTCGCTCGCTCACGCGGCGCACGCCCGCGGAGACGTAAATCTCTCGAGGTGCGACGCAACCGCGGAGCTGAGAGACCGTTCGGCGGAGAGAGTGCGTTCGGCGGCCGTCGCAGAAGGACGGAGCCAAGTTATGCTTTAATTTATGGCGCAGGCCACGGAGCGAGCCGCGGAGTTTGTCTCACGGAGGCGGCCGGGATTTAAACCCGATTGCAGTTGACGCCGGTCCTGCCTGCTGCCCCTCTTGCCCTTCGCCCTCACACACACACACACACACACACACACACTTTTGTCCTTCGTTCTCGTAACGACTTTAGTTAGTTATTCGCCGCGGGCTCCATGGAGCAGTCAACGCGCTCGCCAAGTTAGTTCGCCTCGCTCCGCCGCGCACGCCGGAAGTCGCAGGGGAAGTCGCGTCGCGTGTGTTCGGGGGACGGGCGCGACAAAATGTCTGGTGTAGACATCACGCGGAGCAACCTCGCGCTTTTCTGCGCTCGCGAAACGCTGCGAGATCGTGCTGAATACGTCGTCAGAGGATGGTGAACGCACGCAGCGCGTTTGGCGGGAGATTGAGCTGAGATCGCGGAGAACGCTTTCGGAGAGGCTCTCGATCGATCGATCGCGACGCCGACTACGAGGAGATCGCGCTTTCTCTTTCTCTCCTCACCGCGCAAATGGGCAATCCGTGCGGCGCAAGTCGCAAGCTGCAACACGATTCGCGACTGGAAGCTCGGAGAGCTGGAACGTGGCCGGGCGTAATAATGCACGCGCGTAATTTCGAGAAATGCAGCAGGGGACCGCGGAAATACTCGGCGTTTGAGGGACGCCCGTCACCTTTTTCCTTCGAGTCCGGCGCCGCGTGCACCTACCTCTCTCTTTCTCTCTCCGCCGCCGCTCCTCGCGCGCACGCTGCGTACGCGCGTATCTCTATAGCGCAAACGAAATGGAATTTTAAAAATTGAATCGCCGAGACTCGCGCGCTTTACGCCAGCGGCGTATTACAAAAGCGCGGGGGCAATTTCATTCATACGTAATAAGACGGGCGCATCTGGCGCCGCGCTACGTAACGGATGCCTTGTCATCGCTTTTCGGAAAGGTCGAGCTGTTTTCGATATTAAGGCACTTCGCGTTATTTATAAACCATCCCGAGCGCGCGTGTGTCTCTCCCTTTCGGTCCTTTTATCGCACGCACACTCTCTCTCTCTCTCTCTCTCTCTCTCTCTCTCGTTCGCCCACACATACTCTCGCCCACGCATACACACACTCTCTTTCCCGCTGTCTCTCGCTCGCTCGCTTTTTCCTTCTGTCGGCATCCAGGCTGAGAACAAGCGTATTAGATATTCCGTTATAAAGAGGCGGCGTAATACTGCACGGCCACTACGCCGGGCGCGGGTGAGCGAAACAGCGCGCGGGGGAGGCCTGGAACGAGGGGGACTGGGCGGGGGGTCGGTTGTGAGGTCTGCAACGAAAATTAGCATTTTTTCCATGCGGCCGACCTGCGTAGCTAATATCGCGGATATAAAGAGACGAGCGAGTGGTGGCTGGAGGGGATTTGCAGCGAAGGGGACAGAGGAGGTTTGGATGGTGGTCTGGAAAAAAGCAGGCGTATTTGCTGCGGAAAGATTAACGTGTAACGAGCTACCGTGAACAAGCTGACGTTAAAGCTTTTTGCATAAACGTACGCCCGGTTTTTGATCGCGTTCACGCTTCGCTGGTGTCCATAGACGCGCGGACCTGTGATCGCTTCATTGTGCCTCCTACGATAGGAAGAGGAGGAGGAGGAGGAGGAGGAGGAGGAGGAGGAGGAGGGGGGTAAAGTAGAGTTACGTATCGATTTTCGCCATCGAAAGGAGACGTCGAGAGCGACGCTGGCCAATCGCCCGCGCGTTTCGCAAATTTTTAAATTGCAAATGCGCCCTTAATACAGGAGATAGAGAAAATATAATTGGCTCGTGCGCGCTCTGCTCCGAACGGGGAAAATATCCGTTTGGGACATTCGCTCGTAATGTAAAACACGATAGGGGAAATGAAAAAGCATGATCAGTTGCGGGGAGAGATTCGCTTCGGTTTTCGTCGTGCAGCAACGTCATTACGTTGATAAGCTAATTGCGACGATAAGCTGCTGAGATAACGACGCACGTTACCGGTTCGGAAATCTCATTTATAGTTTTCCACAGCAGCAGCGGCGGCTCTCCCAGGTTTCGGGTGTTCCAAACGTGTTACTTGACGCAGTCATCGACAAATTCGTCGCGTATTTTTCAATTTCCGCGTTTTAAGGCCGCTCGTCGCCCCGGGAAGAATACGAGCATCCGCAGCTCACACCTGTTTTCTGTTATCCTCGAAAATCTCTGAGCTTTCCAGGGACCACGACGTTCCACACTTCCATATTTGAAATCGTCTCTCAAGTATAATGCGCGGAAATACATACAAAGCGTGCGCGTGCATGCAATTCTCTCATGCATGTATCGATCGCCGGGACATACGTTCGGTTTATAGCTTTCCGATTGGGATTAATCTGTATCGCGTTGATGATTTATTAGATGATTTATTAGATTAGTTGATGATTGAAGGCACTTTCTCTCTTTCTCTTTGTCTCTCAACAAATAGAATATAGTTTTTCATCCTTTTAGTAAACACCTAAAAGCCGATACTTGCGATATTTAGATCATCAGCGTTAGAGTTTGCATTTCATGCAGTCTAATTTCAAACAGATCAGTCAGGTGTTCAACGTTGATCTTTCACGGCTTTCGTTTGTATTCAGTCTATTTTGCGCAAAGCCGGCATTAGCGAAGATCTACGGTCGCGTTATTCGTGTGTTACCGCGCGCGCGCATCACTCGTCAATCGTATGCAGCAACAATGAACACGTGTTCCTTGAACAGTGAATAGCCCGTATTAGCTAATCGCTAGTAATTAGCGAAATCGGAAGTAGTTCGACACGCGCTCGAAATCATGTTGGCAAGTCCGCGGGCTATTTGTCAGATTAACGTAATACGCTCTTTAACGCTCGAAATTCGACGTGTTTCTCGCGGATATCCCCGCGATATGATGACGGTGAAATATTGACGTAGCGACGCGGGGCCGATGTATCATGCTCATTTCGCGAAAACCATCTCATACGCCGAAATGGCATGTCGAATGACGAATTGCAAAACTAGATAAACGCTTCGCGCGACATTGAACGCGCGCGCGCGCGCGCGGACGCGCTCCCCCGTGAATACGCGGCCGCAACATTTACTATCGGCCGGCGTTTAATAATTGATTAATCGGATGATTACGGGACGGATCGAATGATAATGGTGCATTATTTAGGGTAATCAACCTACATTATTGAGTGTCTGGCGAAATGCGGTTAACGCCATGCATGTTTCAAAGGCGCGACGTAGATCCGCAGTTGGCGCAAAATACGGTTATATCTCGCGCTCCTGTATGCGTCCGTATGTGTGTGTGTGTTCGCGCACGCGAATGTGTATGTATATATTTAGATGCGTGTTAACGGTGTTAACGGATTAAGATTTACATCACATCTTTCAGCATTTGCGATTGTAATCGCCGAAATGTGTATCCCAGCGTTGATATCCCAGCGATCGCTCGTGATCGCGCTATCATCGCTTCTTTTCTGTCCTTTTTTTAACTTCAAAGAATCGTTGACCATAAAGAGAAAACTAGTCGTCGAATACTTCCATTTCGAAATCGTCTATAAATCTGCGAGTTAAGCAATCCCGCACACTCCTTCTCTCTCTCTCTCTCTCTCTCTCTCTCTCTCTCTCTCTCCCTCTCCCTCTCCCTCTCCTCCGTCAGCTCGGTCTCTCCCTCTTTCCGAAACGCTTTTCAGTTCCGTACGACCGCGTTCACGGCGCCGCTAATGTTATTAAGCAATTTCGCAAAATCGCCGCTGCGTCGCGGGGGGCGACAATAGAAAACGGTAATACCCGCGACGATCTCATGCACAATGCATCCCTCCCCGCGAGCCCATAATTTTCTTCACCGGCAGTTTACGAAGTTCCGCGCTTGAGCGCGTAAAAATTATCGCCCGGCCCCTCGGCGCGCTCGCGCTCGCGCTCCCGGCCCCGTGTCGCTTAACTAAAAAATTCCATCTCTGACCGGCGCGACGACGAGGAAGGGTTCGTCGTCTCGGCTTAACGCGAAAATTTCTCCGGCGACACGGGATAGAGTTTGCCGCGACACCTTTTAACCCCCGCCCGCGCCGGCTCCCTTAGCGCGGCCCGCCGGGTGACGGCAGCGGCGACAGCGGCCACGACGGTAAGCCTGTTATTCGGCTACGTGCGGTTTAAAAGCGACCGCTGAACCGAATCGCCCATTCGCACATGCATTGTGCGCGCAGAGTAGGCGTACGTAGACGAGCGTACGTGTGGATCATACGTTTCCTATTGTCCCGGTCCCTTGTCACTCCGTGTTATATCCCTTGATACCTGTGGGAAGGCACAAATGCTCCCGAAGAACACCTCTATCTACGTAACCGCGTCCGCACGACGCTGTACGTGCCAGTGTGGAAGGCGTCCATCAAGCACGCTCAAGCAGCAGACATACGGCAACCTACTTTTGCCGGCGGGTCCTACTTCACCGTCTTTCATCCCTCTCCTGCCGCTCCCGCTTCCTCCGTCCTGTCCCGTCGTAAGACCGTCGCGAATCGAGAGGTTATCGCGAGTTCTCGTCGCGCGTCGATGACAGCAGGCGAATAGTCGCGCGAGCTCCCGTTGCTCCCACGAAAATCCGAAATTCAAAGCAGCACGAACGAAAGCGCCGGCTTACGCGCGGATCTTACGTGTCGAGGTCGTTAGCGTCTCGCAGCGACCTCGAGCGGAGCTCCGCGAATGGGGCGGATCGATCGGATCGGCGATTAAATCAACGATGATCGCAGTCCGGGGACACGAGAAGTTGATGGCGCCTCGTAGCTGGCGTCTTTCTAAATTCGATGTTATCGGTCCGCTCGAGTGATCGTTTGTTCGAACCCCGCCGCTTCGCTCGGTCGCCCTTGGGTGTTGCGACCATTTTACGGCGAATCGCGGCGATCTTTCAGCCTGCCGTTTGTAAAAAATGGCTGATATAAAGTGGACGATACATTATCGGCCGGCCGGAGCGACGTTAGATTCTCCACTTGAGCGGTAACTCAATTCGATTGGAATCTGTCACGCGGACACTACTTGGAACGATTCACTCGAGTCCGAAAGTTTGCTTCTACATTATCCCCACAAATCTCGTTGAGCTGGGAGACTCGGCGAAATTCGAGGAGTGAACAGCGACTGTGAATGTAACGGTCCGTTCGTACGAATCGCTAAGTACCAGAGCTTTTTTTACATCCTTCGCTAGCAGAACGCGAAATCCAGAATAAGTTTTGTTTTTAAATTCGCATCTGAGCACTCGACAGGATAGTTACGTTTTAACATGCCACAGAAACGAACTGGCTCCGTAAAGTTTTCCGCTATGTTGCAACGATAGTTCCGAAAGCGGGTCACGAAGCCGAATTACCCTACATCTCAACTCGTTAGAAATATGAAATATATGACCGTAAGGCCGTTTCGCTTCTCAATTTTGCCTCGCGTTCCGTGGGCTCCCTTTCGCCGTATTAATCGCTGCAATTATCGCGATTCCTCAGCGCCGCTCCCTTACTCAGCCCGTATTGCCGTACAGAAATCCAGCGTTTTCGGGCTGCGATCGAGCTCCTTTCTACCGAGTCTATAGTTTCCCTGCACCGCATTGTTTTCATTCGGCAGTGTATCGATTGGTGGTGGCCGATGGCGCGGTCACGCGATTCGTATCAGCAAGTGTGATAAAGTCGACACGCGTGCAGCGACTTTGTTGTGTGCGGGTGTGATAAATTAGTCGGGCCTTCATAAACATTTCACAGCTGCTGCCGACACCCAGAGTCCACCCCAAACTTCCCCCATTCGGCGCGCACCTCCACGTTACGACCACCACCGAGCGTCCATCCTTTCCTCGCCTGTATCGCACTTATCGCGTGTATTATCTCGCGTCGCGGATTCGACAGGGAGAGGGAAGAGATGGAAAGAAAGAGAGAGAGAGAGATAGATAGATAGATAGATAGATAGATAGATAGAGAGAGAGAGAGAGAGAGAGAGAGAGAGAGAGAGAGAGAGAGAGAGAGAGAGAGAGAGAGAGAGAGAGAGAGAGAGGATGTGTGACTATACTTTCTCGCCGCGGCGTTGATTAGCGCCGGCGAATTTTTTCCGACCAGTCCCCGAAGAGCGACAGACGCGCGAATGGCTCATTCTCGCGCCGTATGATCAACGGGCGTGTAATTTATCGACTGGAAGATTGAGGGTCCGCCATCGCCGCCGTCGCGTTGCTCATCGATCGTTTCACGTTGATGCGAGAGCGCATCGATGTGTATTCGACGGCTTCGTTTTCTGGGTCTTCCTCGAAGAACTACGTTCTCGTCGCGTGCTCAGGATTACCAGACTAACCGAAGTTCTGTAAGTGTCAGTCGCCTCGCAGACTATACGGGCGCATCGAAGCACGATTGAACACATCCGATTGTTACGAACTCGGCTGAAGCGAGACGTAGCGATCCGCTTAGGTAATTAACTCTGATTAGCGCGATCTTCTCCGTGTGATTTATACTGCGACTTTGGTTGTGGTATATGCAAATGCAGAGAAGCAGACAGAGCGAGAGATTCTAATCGATTGGGATCAGACCTGGCCAATGTCGACGCGGCTCGATTAATCAAGCCCGATTAGCCATTTCTCATTTTCGGATAATCTCTTCGGTTGCAACGTAGACAATAAAGGTGAATCCGGCCGCGCGCGCGCGCGCGATCGAGGTCGACGGGAATTCAATTTGGTCCGAGCAGACTTGAGACGTTCAATTTTGCTCCCCCGCGACGTGGCGCATTTCGGACTGTCGCGCGAATAACATCCCGAAACGTCGGGAATGATCGGTGACCGCGTGAAATTAAGCACGACGCGGCGGGAGAAAGTTCAACGCCAATTAACGGCCATGCCGATGGCCGATAGGAAATTGCGTTGGGAATTAGTTAATCGTGAGTGGAGCGTTTTACAAACATTTCTTGATCCCTCGGGCTCCCCCGTAACGGACGACATCGAGATACGCTACTGGCCGGCCGGACTGGGATTAAGTCCGTTTTCCTCGGCTGTTAATGGTGGAAAAAGGATAGAGTCGCATTGGTAGGTAGGAAGGAAGGATACGCGAGGGGAATGAAACGACGAGGTGGCTCGGGTAGCGGGCTAGCGGGAGGAAGGGAGAGAGAGAGAGAGAGAGAGAGAAAGACGGATACTTTGTCGTTCGAATTGGAGGCGAAAGTTCTGTTAGAACCAGATCGTAATTCTCGCCGGCCGTCTGCAAAGGAACCAAAGAAAACGGCTAGCTCGCAAACGGGAAAGAATGAAGGGCGACGGTAACCTGACTCTCCAACACGTTCCGCGTAACGAGCTGTAAATCGTGTTTATTCTCCACGATTTACTCTCTGCGTAGTAGTAATTATGCGGATATGACGGGAACGTGTGGCCGTGAAAGACGACGACACCGGTGCGCGCATTTTAATCGGCGTTCACGATTCGCCTCGTGGATCGGGTTTTCCGTCCGAGGAAGATTTTAAAGCTCCATTTTACGTGAGCGACGTGAGGATATTTTGACTCGGAAGGCTCTATTTGCATTTATTTAACGAGAACAATTCGCGTCCCTCCATCACTCTCTGCTGCATGATAATTGAGCTCAGAGGGACTTTTAGCTAATTGAAACGTATTATTCGTATATATTCGCGCTATTGTATATTATACAGTTTGAAAGAACGGCTTTACGGTCGCTCCATGGCACGCGTAATAATCGCAGAAGTTGGACGAACTCACGGCGCGGCGTAACGCTCGCCCTCCCGGGCGGCCACCTTTATACGGGAGAGAATAATCGGGGGAAACGAAAGTCGACGCGATGGGGTATAACGAGGGCGGCCAAAACAATGTTCTTAAACCGCCCTTGTTCCGGACCGGAATCCTGCCCACATCCTCCTCCGCCCGGGTCCGACATAACGCAGACCTTCGCGCACATGCACGCTGAACGCCCGAACATGCGCGCGGTTCCCCTTCGTATCCGTGAAACTGCAGCCGTCCACATACCAAAATATAATCCGGTAGATTGTAATAGGCATGATATTAAATTTAGTTTGTCCGGAAACTCGGCAGTAAGCACACGGCCCGGGCATTAACTTAAACGCCGCTGTTAAGCCGTGTAATTAATTATCGTCGGTTTGCTTCTCGTGCACATACTTCCGCGGCCGATCGTTTATTTCGCTAATTACGATACAATAATCATCATCGCGCGAATTCTCGACCCGGCGGAAGAAAATGGCTCTGGAGCGCCACGAATGCATTCTTAACTTTCTCTCTCCCCTCCTCCTTGTTCCCTCTCCCTACTCTACTTTATTCTATTCTACTCTATTCTCTCTCTCTCTCTCTCTCTCGCTCTCTCTCTCTCTCTCTCTCTCTCGCTCTCGCTCTCTCTGTCTCTCTCTCTCTCTCTCTCTCTCTCTCTCTCTCTCTCTCTCTCTCCAACACGGCTGCTAATGTGGTTGCAAAGTTTATACCGCCATGCGCAAATTACCGTTATCTATTCTCGAAAATTGAATACATCGACGAAAGAATACTCTAGGTAATTATCTCTGTCTGTGAATGTTATGTTTCGGTACTCCAGTCGTCAAGCGAAGCAGCACGAATCGTATTGTGTAGATTCACGCGCGCGATAAGTGCGTAACGCACTTTTCTCGTAGGAGACGCACCGGGTCTAACAAAGTTTGCCATAGTTGCTTAAAGCGCCGGGGAGAAGGGAGCCAGTCTTCGGTGAAGTACGGGAGACAAGAAACGGAAGGGTGCGTCTGTCGTAGACTACTTTATCAAATCATTCCGGTGACAGCTGTAGGTCGCCTCGACAAGTAATTCAGGAACCTGCTCGTTTTCGTTCGTTCGTTCGTTCGTTCGTTCGTTCGTTCGTTCGCTCGCTCGTTCGTTCGTTCGTTCGTTCGTTCGTTCGTTCGTTCGTTCGTTCGTTCGTTCGTTCGTCCCTGCGTTCACTTGCTTCCTCCTTTCGGCAAAATCGCTACTTTCACCCTCGTCTACCAACTCATCCGTTCGTTCTTCCCTCACGCGCGTCCTCACACCAAATGGAGTCTCAGGGTCTCAAAGTCGGAGGCTCGGCAGCTGCCGCGGGGGCGAGAGCGTTTCTCTCTCTCTCTCTCTCTCTGTCCCTCTCGTGATATTCCGAGTTTCTTAAGTTTCTTAAGTACGAGCTTGCACCAAAGCAAAGGCGGGTAGGGCCGCGTCGATGCTTTTAGAAGATTAATTTGTACACTGCTGTTCCGCCCTGAAGCGCCGATAAGAATAGGCGTCGTCCTGCCGGCAATGCCGAAAAGTTCTCTCCGAAAGCGTCGTCGCTCGGTGATTCGGCGACTTTTTGCTCGCTTTGTGCGAATCTCCTCGAGCATCCTCGGAGGAAGATCCTCCCTCCGCTACCTTGAATCCGACAAATCGTCTCTTCCTTAATCCTTGATCAGAAGCCATGTAAGAAATTATACTAGCGTCTGCCGTCGATCCGCGCCACCGTTACAGACGCTCCCCGGTTATTTCCGCGCGCTTCCACGAGAAGTACCCATTGTCGTGACGCGTGGAAAATCGCGAAGTGGAAAATTCAATTCGGCCCTCCTCCTGCGCGCGAGAAGAAGTTTCCTCGCGTCGTCGTTGCGCCGCGATTCGCGTCTCCTCCATTCAGGAGATTCTTGCGATTTCCGATATTTCGCGCTTCTGAAACGGAATGAAACCGGAGCGCGCGCGCGCGCGCGCGTGAGCAAGAGAGAGAGAGAGAGAGGGGAGGGGAGGGGAGAGGGAAGTAGGGAAGGCTCGGTGGCAGAGTTTATTTTTTCGTTCGCTTGTCGCGAGGGGGAAAGTTTATCTGTGCGAGCGAGCGAGTCTTCGAGCGTTATTTCCGCGCGTCGTTGCACTTCTGCGGTCGCACACGCTCGCCACAGGCAAGGGAGAGGAGACCATTGAGGGGGGGGGAGCTCTTACAACGTGTTATCGTCCACGAAATGACAAGGGACGTGTTTCCCGTGGATTTTGGGTCGCTCTAAGATGTCTCGTGAACGGCACCTCGGAGGCCAGTAGTACTAACCTGTTCTTGCCCGGCCTCTTTCGGAGTGCCCTAAAGTGACATAACTTACGCCGATCCGCTGAAAGCTACGCTCCCGAAACGGGGTATTCTCTAACGGTAGTTTTAACGACGATTACGCCTTCTTCTGACAGTTTACGCCCCCGGATGTTACGTAATGCTGCAAGCCGGTGCGCTGCGCGGCTTGTAACGTCGAGATACAATCGCGCGGCTGCAATTCGCCGCCCGTACCCGAGCGGTTCAATTGTTGCCGGAGTTTCGACCGTCTCGTAACGCATTTGTACTCCGTGCGCATTTGCGTAAGTTGAAATCATTATTCGACGGCGAAAGAAAGCACCCTCCTCTCTCCGTCCCCGCTGCCCTTCTGCCTCGTATCAATTATGACTCGGGCATAATGCACCGCGGCTGCTTCGTAGGTGCGTTAATGGTTTCAGGCTTTTTAAAGAGCCTCTTAATTCCGTCCGCGTCCGGGTAGAGCGCGGCCCGGTCGTTCTCGTTCTTTTATATTGACAATATCGATCAGAAATTCGACGTAAGCTTCTTAACGTACGAGATGGATCTGCTTTCAATTAGCTTCAACAGGGCTCTACCGAGCTTTTGAAAGTCTTAACTTCGCGAAACCGATATTTTAGTCCCGACAATATTCTCGGGACTTTGGTGCGCGCCTCTTTATTATTTTGCGTTCGCTTTCTACGCGCGTTATGAAATTTCGAGCTTCCGTCCTCCTTTCTCTCTCTCTCTCTCTCACTCTCTCTCTCTCTCTCTGTCTCTCTCTCTCTCTCTCTCTCTCTCTCTCTCTCTCTCTCTCTCTCTTTGCTTGCTCGTCAAACTTACGGAAAATAGATCGGCATTCGAAAACGAACAGCACGGGCGGACAGAGCGAACGTCAAAGTCGTCAAAGTGATGAGTTATTTCGGCGAGACCGGTCTGACGAACGTGCTTGTACACTGATTTTACTGGGGCGTGATATCGCTCGAAGACCGTGTTACGTATCTGGAATATTATCGCGATTTCTAATTCTGGCGCGACCATTAAAATTCACCGTGACATGGAATCTGGCGAAACGTGGTATTCCGCGAGTGGAGATCGCGAATTATGTACTTACTTCGTGTCGTTTCGACGGTTATTTATGACTTTCGGCCGAGAGCAATTGCACGTTAATCGAGTTTACGTTCGTTCGCGATATATTATTCGCGTCAGTTCGATCCTCGGGATGCTCGCGAAAGAGTATCGTCGGTTGTTACGCGGTCGGTGAATTCCGCGACCTACGAGAGATTTTACGACGGCTGTGAAGGGGCGCGTCTCTGTTAAAACGCTTATTGAAGATATATTTAGTCGAGCGCAGAGCAATAGCGCGGGACACGATTTATCGCGTCGACGACGCGGCGGTTTGATGCTCGAACGGGCGTGAATTTCGGCGACGATGACCGGTCTCGATCCGGTTGTCCGAAATGCGCCTTGTGAGCCCGTCGCATCTTAGTGGAACGTGTGTACGGAGAAAAGTGAGATCGTCGGCGACAACGTAAAAAGTTAGGGGGTCGGGTCGCCGCACGACGCGAGCGAAGTTGAAGCCGCTATCGCGACTATCGCGATCAACCTATAACGCGGAGTCGCCTGTTCGCTTTAATCTCACTGAAAATCCAATTAAACTACTTTGCGATTGCGGCGCGTCCCAGCAGCGTGCCGGTTTCCGACATGCACGAAATTCGTAACTCGCGCTCGGTAACTTGTTTGCCTCGGCTTTTGGTCGCCTACGCGCGGTCTATTACGTCGAAATATACCGCTGCCCGAACCGTCAGGCTTCTCTACAAATTGATACCGGACAATGTTTGTATCCCTAACAACGACGTTGATGCTGTCGATACGTCCTGCCCGTCGTTTTGCGGTCTTCATCAAATCGGTCAATACGATGCTTGATAAATTGCGCGATAAAAAGCTTTACTGTCTCACGTTGATTACTCCTTCGACGTTTTCCAAATGGAAACCTCACGGCCGATGTAGTCGTCAATTAAAAGCATCCTTGCACGTAGCCGCTTGGTTGAGTTAAAGAAGGGATGCTTCAATCGGACGGAAGGATATAACCGGAGTCTTTATTCATGTCGCGCGTTACAAAATTTCTTTAATATCGTGCGGCGATGTTCTCGTCGGAGTTTAAATATTTTTCTTGCACACCTTTTCGAGAATTTCTGTTAAAATACGCGACACACACACACACGATGTTAAAATACGATAAGATTTACGACGCACAAAATGATGACGCGAGATTTTTATTGATCTACGCAACAAGATATCTTTCCTTTGAAACAGGTGAGCCTTCTGTCGTCTTATAGTTTTACGTTGATCTCACGCGCACGCAGAAGAATTGATACGTCTTATTTTTTATCTCTGCTCTTTCATATCCGCGTAGAAAACGTGGATCCGCTTCTCTGTGGCGGAAACGAGGATTAGTCCGTATTGCGAAAACACGTACGGCAGTTTCGCTCCACGGCGGAGAATGTACGTAATCCGTGAGAAGCTTCTATTCGATTTCGAACGACTGCCCGGGGCGAGTCCGTCTTGAAATCTCGTCTATATGCGTATCCCCCTCGAGCACTTCTCTTTGAAGATCTGTTTTCGCAACGTTGCGAAATGCCATTATTTTCCCTTTTCTGTGTTGACTTCGTCTCGTGTTTCATTCTCGTCTGTTCTCGTGTCGATTCGTTCAGTTCATTTAATTTGAGAGCGCGTACGAAAAATTACCGCGAACGATTTGTTACAAACAGTGAGGCAACGAGAGAGAGAGAGAGAGAGAGAAAGAGGGAGAAAGGGGGAAAAAGGAGCGAGGAATCGAGTAAGAATGACGTGTCGGTAAGGACATGGAGCGCGTCGTGGCTGCTCTCTCGAAATTTTAAACGATACCCCATCTTCTTACGGCCCCTTAAACCGCCGAGTGCCGGTTTACTTTGCACCTTCCGGCTCTCTAAAGCAAGCCGAGATACTTTTCCTCTCTTTTTTTTCCTTCCTTCTTCTTTTCTTTTTCCTTTTTTTTTTTTCTTTTCTTTACGAAAGGCACGCGAAAATAGGAGGAACGGGTCGAGACCGACGGGAGCACACTTTGGGAAAAGAAAGAGAGAAAGAGAGACAGACACCAAAGTATCCGGCAGGCCGTAAGTATGAAAAACTTCTCGCGAAGTGCCTCTTATCTTCATGCCCTGTTGCGCGAGAAGTTTTGTTCGTTTCTGTAAAGGACGAACCGGAAAAATTATTTCCTCTCGCAGGTACGATAGTCAAAACGTAAGAATGATTTCGTCCCACTTGATAGCCCGCGTACGACGCATATATAACGCGCATCCATTCTCGCCCCCGGCGCGAATATATCAGCGCAGTCTCGGTCTCGTTAACGATTCATCAAGTGGCGTGAAAATTTAACGAATCGTGTGTTCTATATAAAGGCCGGTGTCGCGTGGGAGGCTGTACACGAGCGCGTTACGTTAATTCGGTTTGTTGAAATTTTCATTAACTGTTCCGCTTTCTAATACCCGCGCGCACCGGCACAAATTAGAGAGGAAACTTGCCTCGTTCTTAATTCATTATACCGCTAGAGAGGCGGTACAAAACTTGTCCAAATTTATTAACATCCGCGCCGTCAATGCGTATAAAAGTTTAACGCTATCGAGGCAGCGCGAGGAAGCTCCGATAATTTCGGTATCTTCGGCTCGCTCTCCAGTCCGCTTCCGAGAACCCTCTCGGAGAGCTTCGCCGTCTCCATCGCCACCACCACCGCCGCCGCCGCCGCTGCCGCCGCCGCCGCCGCCGCCGCCGGTACCTCTCGAGCCATCGGAAATCGTGGATTACTGTCCTCTTTTCGTTGTGTAAGAATACCACGGCGAACTTCCGCCGCGGCGAAAGAAAAATAGATCTCGCCGGATACGATCCCCCGAGAGATAACTTTTATATTTATCAAAAAAGGACTTGTATGTGTGTGTGAGTTGTGTATATGTATGTGTATATATATATATGTGTGTGTGTGTGTACACACACACGCGCGCACGCGCGCACACACGCACGCGCACACACACACACACACACACACACACACACACACACACACACGTGTGTGTGTGTATGTGTGTACGTACGTGTGCGCTACCCTCAATTGCTCCCTTGTATTTCTTGTATTTCTAAGAGCACTTTGAAACCCACGTGACACCCCGTCGGTGTTGTTGTTGACTCCCGTTGACTTGCGTTCTCTTCAAATGCTCCGCTATGAAATTCATATAATTTAAGTATACGGCAAACACGGAAACTATCCGACGCGTCGCACGAGTCGGTGCTTTCTAAAATGTATAACAAATGCGAGGACGACTTCACTCTTCATCCCTTAATTGGATTAAAAAAGTTGGACAAGTGCGAAGAGTTCATCGTCGATGTCTTTCTCTAATGCCTCATGTTCGAGATATTCGCTCGTGATGCATATTCTCGCAACTAATGGATCCTTCGGAGTCGACTTCATTAAAACAAGTTTGAAATTAAATCTCAGTTACGGAGAACCGATTAAAAAATACGATACCGTTACTCGCGCTGGCACTCCGCCGCAATTTTTAACATCGCGCGTCGCGCGATACGGTATCCCGCGATTGAACGCGCCAAAGCTTTAACATAGTCCGATTAGTGCTGCGTTTTTAGCGCTTTTAAATTCGTTCAATTGCTCGCCACGCCGGAATGGCTTAAGAAAACCGTGAAATTGAATTGTCTCGAGAGCGGCGTTTCCGCGACCGCGTTACATCGCGCCGGTGCATGAATTTGCGGAGGCATTAGAGTTACACCGCAACAAAGAAAAATGCACAGTGAAAGAAGACTCGATTATTCGGTCTCACGATCTTTCTTTCTCTCTTTTTCTTCCTCCCTTTCTCCCCCTCCACTCTCCCCCTCTGTCCCTCTTTTTCTCTCTCTCTCTCTCTCTCTCATGTACGCGCGCTCGTCATCGTTCCGCCCGATTTTTCTCTCCACCGCTCGCAGAATGCAGGTGAGCGCTGTAAACAACAGCGGGCCATGCATTTGCATATTTGCATTAACAAAACGGATAGTCTGATTTGCATGTTGAGCGCTTTCATCTTTTTTATTTAAACGAGCCTGGGATATATAACCCTCTTAAAACTCGCTTCACTCGTCTCCAGCGGACTCCGGCCGCGTTTCGAACGGTGACAGCTTCACCGTCGCGGTAATTAAAAGTCATCGAGCATAAAAATATTTTATTCGTCAACAGAGAGACTGTCTCTCTCTCTCTCTCTCTCTCTCGTGCCTTCCACTGAGAATAGTGATAACAACAACAGTAACAACAATAATAATGATATTAACAATAACAATAATAAGTCGCGCTAAATTACGACAATTACACGATTCGCGTTGAATTCGAAGGCGGATTCTTCCACATAGCACAAATAGCGGAGACAGACGGTATCTCGGAGTTTTCTATTTCTCTTCGCTCTAACCTCATTTCCGCTTTGATTAATTTCAACCGTGCTTGTAAAAATTTTTATTCAAGTTCGCGTTACTGAAATATGAAAGTTTCTCAAATTGCAAGGAGATCAACACCGAATTAAATCTCAACGGAGAAGGGATCGTATCATCCCCCCTCCGTCTACTCTCTTTCCGCCGCCGCGGTCTTCAACAAATATATCGCGCTGTTCATAACATACACACTTAATATCAAACATCCTTCCGTACATATTTCCGTCCTCTCTCTAGTAAGCTCTCAACTTTCCGTCTGTCAACTCGCGCTCTATAATCCGACGTCTTGTGACGCGAATAGGCCAACGACACTTTGTGTCTCGCTTTGACCGCTTAAGCACGCCCGGATGCGCACAGACGAACATTCTCACAAGCACGCGGTCTCGTAAATCTGTCCATCTCGCATTCGTTGCGAGAACGTTATGCATCCCGGAAGTTTTCGAAACGTCGTAGCCGCGGAGCTTCGACTGAATAGGCGCATCGATCACATATTTCGAATGCGCTTCCCTCCTACGACCTCCTCTCTCTCTCTCTTTTCCCTTCCTCCCTCCCTTTCGCCCCTCTTTCTTTCTCTCTTGCTCCCCCTATCTCTCTCTCTCTCTCTCTCTCTCTCTCTCTCTCTCTCTCTCTCTCTCTCTCTCTCTCTCTCTCTCTCTGGGCGCGCTCTTCCCGCGCTCCACGGCTGATCGCAAATCGATCCATCAACCCCTCGCGAGTCACGAATACTGACGCGGAAGATACTTCGTCGAGCAGCTATTGGGCCGCTCTGCCGGCAACCAAAATGGACACCGCGCGTTACGCGTATAACCCACGTCAAGGTAACTTCTGAAATAGATCGAAAGTGCGATCGAGTCGAACTTTCCTCTTTACACCCCCGGCGCCGCGGATAAAATAAGTTCGCGCGATATAGCTACGTAACGAGTTTATTCCGCCGGCATTCGCACGTCGCGAGGTAGGTTGCCTCTAAATTTGAGCAATCTCATGTATATTTATGACAAAAGCGCACATTTATATTTCTTCAATACACCGACCGAACAGTGTCGCAGCTTCGCGGGTCATCCGTTTTTCGACGCGCTTGCTCCGGATCACAAGTTTTTTCCGAGTATTCGAGTAACTGTTACAACAAATCGAGCGTTTCGCGATGTTCGAGGAGCGTATTACCGTGGCTGGCCGTGGCTGGCTGTGAAACATGCGAGCTCGTTGACGTCTGTCAGAGCCCCAGTTGCGTTTCTCCCCCGGTTGCGGTCGAGAGATTCGGTCGCGCAAAAGGGCTTCTCGCAGCGAGGGGCGAGGAAGGGGGTTTCCGCCGGCGAAACGAGCGGCACTTATGTAGGCGCCCCCGCGGGGATAACAGCGTTAATGAAATTGCCGGGGCAAACAGTAGCGTAATTCGAAACCGCTGATACAATATTTAATTGAATTCTTAACGCCGCGACCAGCAGGTGGTGCCTGGCTTAGTCCGGAAGCACGCGTCGCCCCGCACCCTGACAATCCCGCCGGATACGCTAATAATTGCTTACGCGCATTATGCGGCCGCATGCGTCCGCATCACGGGCGGAATCCGCGCGAAACGCTGCTACGTCTGCTGCTCCTGCTACGCGCTGCTAATAGCTCCGTATAAATATCGACGACCGTGTGAGGCTGCTCCATCGCGCGACTTCGCGGTCGCGCTGGTAAGCGTGCTGAAGCGAAGTAATTAATATACCACGTTCCGAAGTCACATTCTGTATGTTAAGTCTGAATAAACAACAAGTAAGATGCTCGATCTGACGAAGCACGTCGGAGCCTGGCGTAACACTGAATTAGAAGTCTTCTCGCCTTGCAAAAACAATAAGAATAAAATCGGATGAGAGGGGAATACTTAGGTCAGGCATAATTCATTGAAGATCTAAAACTAAATTGATCGATTTCGTTTCTATGGATATTACAGTCCGATTTGATGACAAAGAAATGTCGCACTTAGCGAATATAAAAAGAAAAGGGGAGGGGGGGGGCAGTGAAACAAATCAGCTGGCGTAAAGGTGGAAACAAAATCCCCGCAAATCTTCAACTTTCGCCGAATCGGAGGATCCTTTGAAGAATCCCGAAGATAACGATCCGCGTGAGACTTCCCTCTTATTTTCCTTCCGTAGACATCCGATGTGCGTCATTATTTACGGCGCTCTTTGGGAGGAGAACATAAGACGAGCGTATACGCGGGAATCGACGACAGTCGGGGCCGAGTCGGGTCGGTGTGGTAACTCGCGGGGAGAGAGAGAGAGAGAGAATGGGGAGGAGGAAGAGAGAAAGGGAGAGAGAGAGAAAGAGAGAGAGAGAGAGAATTCTCTCTCTAATAGGAGAGACGAGCGTATCACGACGATTGACACAAAACGCCAATCTGGTCTCCTTCTACAGCAAACAAAGCGGCAACCGGCATATTTCGCTTTCGCCGGTAATGCTGAAATAACAAACTCACATCGCAGGAGACAGTTTGTTTTATCTCTCGCAGTTCCTTTGAACTGTCGTCCCTCGTTTGTACTTATCAAATCAAACATGCAAGAGCGGAGAAAGGGAGGGTGGGTAGATGGGCGAATGGGCGGGTGTTCAGAGGGCTGCGAGATTCAAAGGTGCTGCAGAATGCGAATTCTCTGGTTAGAAAGCGGACCGCTGTGTGAAGTGTCTCCCTCTCCTCGAGCTCTATTAAATCGAGCCACGAGAATTCGAATTTCTCGTCTCAGCGTGGGGTGTGTGCGCGAAAGAATCGCGGCACCGGCTCTCGAGTCGTTTGCAACGAGCGCGTTACAAAGTTTGTTGATCTTCCATGAATGTCGCCATTGAATATTGAATCAGAGCTTCGCAAAGCATATCCGACAATCTTGTAAGGAGTTTCTCTTACGGTAACACGATGTGTCGATTATACGAACGCTTTTGAGGACGAGATAACGACGGTTACATCGGACTGAAAACACTCGTGCGCAAACTTGGAATTTTCCGCGCGCAACAAAAGAGATCTCCCGTCTAATTAGCGACAGGTGGATCGTGACGTGTCGCTTAGTCGTGCGAGTGTCCAAGTGTCGAGAATCAGAAAACGCTCGAAGGCTGCCCTACTTTCCTCTTCACAAGCGTGTTCGGCAATTTTTCCGCGAGATCGACTCCACGAACACTTCCCATTTTACACTTAAAACGTTGAATGTTTAATCAGGTCGCATCGCGCTAAGAGGATTATTGCGACGCGAATGGACGCGCACGCACGGCAAGCGTAGGGAATCGTCAGCGTCATCCCGTCCGAGTTCGTTCGGCTCGTTCGCCGCTTGATCGATAATTTTGCAGCTGTCTTACTTTCCTCGGGCGTACCTCACTTACGAACATATTGTACAATTGTTCCCGGAGAACATATGTTCGCCATTACGTCCCGCAATTACGGCCGAAAAAGCGATGATCTTGTATATATGGAGGCCATCGTGAAACGACTTCGACTCGAGAACCCATCGCGCCCGCGGAAACTGCTTCCGAATTATTAGTTTCTTCTTTCTCTCTGTCCTCCTGTCGTCCCTCTTCTTTTTTCAATCTCCCCCACCGCCTCCTGACCGATACGACCTCGCGAGCGTTCGTGCAAGAAGACCGTGTGGGAGGACTTGCGGCCTAGCTATCGTAGCCTTGATAAACAGCCGACCCTCGCTACGACGCGGAGCCATTATTGGAAAAATTAAGAGGACTATCCATCCTCAAAGGTACACTTCCCCTCGTCCGAAGCCGGACCTCGGTCTTTACCATCCCCCTTTCTCGCCATCTGACGAATGCAGCGACCGCGCTCTAATGCCAGAAGTTTCGCCCGACGGCGGAAGACAGGTGGATCGATTATATGTGTGTTCGGTACACGATTTAACAGGAAGCAAGTAGAACTGGATTTAGCCGAAGTGGATGTATATACTCACTTTTGTATAAGAGCTTTATTCTCGAGTATTGTTCGGAGGAAAGAGGAAGAGGGATTGATATATCGAGCATCATTTTCCGTCAGATACTTGCGATGAAATTATTTAAAAAGTTTACCTGAGATTCTTTCTCTCTCGCTCCTTCATGATTATATCGATATCTTTTTCTCTTTTGGTCCAACAGAGATATTAATTTTTATTCGCGAAATAATCGAACGGCGTGATGCTCCGCGGTGTCTCGCAAGATCGACAAAATTGTCGCGTCGGCAGGAGAGCGGAAAAGAAATTCGGAACATGGCCAAACTGGACGCGCATGAGACACTCTACATCGAACACTTATCGATCCTCGTGTCGATCGGATCAGCATCAGCGTTACGTTAGCATTCGCGATAATGAAACGAGGCAGAGACGCGCGTTGACCTTGGAGCGCCCTGACAGGGCGAAATTCAAATTCCGTCAGCGAGTGAGTCGGGGGAAATGCGAAAATCCCTTCTATCCCGGAGCGTTTGTAAGAATAAGTCGACGGAAGAGAGTCGAGATAAATCTTCAGCGAGTGGAAGTCACGCTCGTCTAACCCCGCAATGCGGAGATAATCTCGAGATATTCGCCTTGCGGAATACAGATGAATCCATCGGCACTTTTCACTTATGCCCGCGCTTCGATCTCTCCCTGTCGGCTTCCGCTCACGCGGGATGGGGGAGGGAGGGTCCGGGAGGGCGGGACAAGCGTCGCTCGTTTCTCGAGCGCGAAACATTCTTCGTTTCCGCGCGTTCGCCTCATTTTCCGCGTCTTTCTTCTTCTTTGTTCCACTTTACGTCTCTTGTCCTCCGTTCTACACCTTCGCCGCCTAGTCCTTAGCTCCTCCTCGCAAATTTACACATCCTTGCCCTTCCCCGCGCAGTCTCTCCCCGATATCTCTCAGCCTCGCGCGCGTCTTTTTCGCTGTCTTATTTGCATCCCTTAGTCTCTTTTGTCGGCGAGTCGATTCTCTCAATTCCGTCATCCATTTATCCTCCCGCTGGCGGTCCCGCGCATTTTCACGGTTCTTTCAATTTTACTACTCATCTGCCGCCCTCTTTCTCTCATACTTCCCTCCTCCCACTCCTCTCTCTCTCTCTCTCTCTCTCTTTCTCTTTTTCTCCCTCGGTGCAGCTCGCCGAGTTTACGGCTCTTTGCGGTTAAGAGCGAAACGTAAAGCCACGAACCGTCGCAATCCCCGCGCCGCGGACGATAATCTCGAGATTTTCTTGGCTCATTCCACGCTCGGTCGGTCGCTCTAATCTCCATGCAGCCCCGATTCTCGATCTCCAATTCCGCCCGCCGGCAAACAATCTCTTGATTTCCAGAATCTCGCGATTCTACCGATGGACGCAATATAGCCCTTTCGGATCCGCCTTTCTTCGTCAGCGTGCCCTCATTCTTCCTCCCGATTCGCGCTCAACCGACCATTTCCAGGTCGTTTCGCGTTACTCCTTTCTCCGTCATTTCCGCTGCCTGATTTGCATCCCCGTCGGTTCGCTCTTGACTGGGGCCAGTCTTCTCGATTCGTCGTTCACCTGCATCGCGCACGCCACCCCGAAACCCGCGACGTAACTGCGTGCCACTTTTTTCTCTTTGTCCTCCTTTCTCCCTCGTGCCGGTCACTGCGGTCCTTCGTGATTCTCCGAAAGAGCTAACTTCTTCGCGCGGGCGGTATTATGGAGAGCGAAAGCGGTTATTGAGGTCGTCGTCAAAGGGCAGCCGCGCGCAGCCCTTTATTAAATTTCTAATAACGGAAATAATTGTTATTGAGATTGAACCCCGATGGATGTGATGTTTGCTTCGGCAACCGGTTCCGAGGGTGAGACGAGCGCCGGCGGGATTGGACGGAAAATGATCGGAGACCGGGCGGCGATAGGGTGAGAGGGAGAGGAGCCAGGCGAAGAGAAGAGCTCGATAATTCCATTTAATGTCTGCGTTCTTGTCTTCAACGTCGGCCGAGAGGACCCTTTGGACCCTCGTCCCAGACCCGGTACAGAAACCGGAGTCTCGAGAGCGAAAGACGGGCTCGATTTGTGTCTACGGTCTTAAGTCGAGCCTGCTCTCAGCCGCTGTAATAGCTGCGCCGACGACGCTCGTACTATCGCAACGTCTCGTCACGAGGACGAGATGAGGTATCTCGAAATTATCCTCAGCGGAAGAGATCGCGCGCGCGCGCGCGCGCGCGCGAATCTTCCACCTGCTATGTAAATTATTAGCCCGAGAGGCGCGCCGCGTCTGAATGAAGACACACGAACATCAGGGGTTCCCCGGATGGGACTGGGATTGGGATTGTCACGTGGATCCTCAACCACCGACGTTGAATTTTTCATCCTCGTGCTCTTGTGACGTTTCCGGAGTAACCGGATTTGTCTATCGGCATAGGGTGACGGCGATGGCGAATACGCCGTTTTCGACGGATCGAATTACATACATTTTTAACGTCTTCGACGTGTAACTAAAATATTCGCGGTATTAAATATTGGCGCCCACTGTGGAAAAGTGACGCCCGAAAGAACGACATATGACAAAGCGGTCTACATGATATGCATGATTTGGTAGTTATAAATTATTTCCCGCGCGCGCAGGTTCATTATTTTTACGCATAGTCGGCACAAATCTGTCCGATAATAACGGAAACAGAGCACTAGGGGACACAGACGCACACACAAATTGTGCGAGACTGATTGACACTCAGGCTATCACGATGTAGAGAAATGTTTGCTTCGGTTCTCGCGTCCGCTATGTAGATCTATTTCCGACGTTCTCGCGAACATCCCCACTCGCTTCTTCAGGGAGAGGAACAATCTGAAAAAAAATTGCGGGACATGCTAAGCAGTCATCGCCAAGCGGAGAGATCTCGTTTCTCGTCACTCCCGTAACCCGTACCGTAAATAACATTCGCTACTCGAAGAGTGAAAGAAAAAATAAAATAGAAAGAAACATATAACAAAGAAAGACATCGGGCTTAAGAAGATGAGGGGGATGCACACGCGCGCGCAACACAGCGCGGCGCGGCGATGAAACGCCAGCACTTTGCGCGCCGCGCCACTCGACGCGCTCCACGCTGTATCCAGCGAAAGCAGCTGCGCAACGAGCGCTTCACGCTCGAATGGGACGCTCGTGCGCTTCGAAAAGGATCACGAGTGCGAATCGCGATTTGTCGATCGGTCGATTGCGCGCATATCGGACTCTCCCTGCCTCTCTCTCTCTCTCTCTCTCTCTCTCTCTCGTATTCGATCAACGACGAAAAACGGATCTCTCTGTCTTGGGCGGTCTGGCAAACTCCTTGAAATCGCAAGCCATTCTCGCGAAAGTGTCATCGAAGGGTCTACTACTCTGGACCCATTCGCGACTTGACTCGACTCGACGCGACGCGACGCGACGCACAACGCAACGCGACACTATGCGACGCGACGCGACGCTACGCGTTGCAGTGCAGCGCGGCACGGGCGATCCGTTTCATTGGCATTGCAGATGGCAAATCGCGAGCGGCATACAGCGAAGTCCGAGATCACTGTAAACACCGGTTGCGGCGTGCCATTAGGCGGTTAGAGAGGGATTCCGTGTTGCTCCATTCTAATCAAGCGACGTCGGCGTCGGCTGAGCGTTGCCGTCGCCGGCGCGCCAATCAATTGCACACCCAGAAATCTCCCTGGTGGCACCCAACGCCCTTTCGTTCACCCCGTTCCACCACCACCGTCGCCGTCGCCACCGCCGCCGCGCCGCCGCCGCCGTCGTTCCGCATTTCACCGGCCCTCCTCCCTTTCCCAACTCGTCCTCCATCGCCCACGCTCGATCCCTCTCTTCACCCGCGGCACTGTTTTACCCTCCAGAGGATTAGCTAATGGTCCGTCCGCTGTTTTATCGGACAGATTCGCATCGCTCCAGGCTGGAGGACGTGAAATGTCGGGTGAAGGGACATGGAACGAGAGCGGGAGGAGAACGAACGGAAAATCCGAGGTACCGAAAGCGTACGCGCGGACGGAGCCGGCAGCCTCTCCGCTGTCGCCTCGTCTTTTTTTCACGCTACTTCAGTTTTCACACGTGCCGCAGTCCTTGCCGTATCCCACAGAGCGCTTTATAACCGTCTGATGCGGGTGGAGTAGTGAATTCGCCCCGTCCACACCGGGCGGCCGGTCGGACGGACGGACGGACGGACGGACGGACGGCCTGGAGGCTGTACGAAGATAGCATTAAATGGAAAACGCGTAAATCTGATCAAGCGGTCCGATTAAGCTTCCATTTCTGGTATTACTTGGCTGACGTTCGAGTGCCGCGCGGCGGCAAGACTGTCGGGAGACGTTATGAGTGTCAGTCACGCCATTGATTTTCCGCAATGGATCAATCGATTAAGCTCGGAGCGATTAAATATTATCGTGCCGTTGCCATCGCTGATGCGATGGGACGGCCGCGGCCGCGGCCGAGCGAAACAAAAAAGCGAAAACTACCGGTCGGTGCGTACGTATCGTGAAATATCGATCGGAGTTAACGACACAGTGGAGCTGTGAGAAAGTAGCTCGAACCGGCTAACTTTGCGATAATATTGTTAGCCAAGTATCTGCATCGTGACTGCTCTTATCGGTTTACGTGGGATCGAATTAGCCTGGATTAGATAAAATTCAACGCGAATCCCTTTGCAGCTAAACGACGGAGATTTATTTTCAGCGAATCGCAAGCGGATCGGCCGCGAATGATTCGGGCTATCCGCGGCCTGCCATGAAGGCTTGGGTGAAACGAACCAACTGCGGACGCAGTTGCAGAGGGCGATCTTTCGTTGCGATCGCGCCGACCACTTTGATCTTGTTCTTTCTTTCGGGAAATGCGGCGAGAAACCCATTCGAGCCTGCGCCCTCGTGCTCTCTCTCTCTCTCTCTCTCTCTCTCTCTCTCTCTCTCTCTCTCCCTCTCTCTCTCTCTCTCTCCCTCTCTCTCGCCGTATATAGAGGCGCCTAGAAACGTGGCGCGGAACGACGATTGAAGACCGGGGGCGAAGTGGCGGGAGTACTAATCGCGTTCCCCGCACAATTTACATTTAATCAAAGGGAAAGCCCATTGGCCGCTCGCGCTTCGTGCTATTTGCTTGCCATTGAAATCTCTCTTTCTCCGCCAACCCCGCTGCCCGCGCGCGCCTGCTCGCTACCTCGCCGACGGCGCCCGTCGTCCTGACGCGTCGTTCGCGCCGTGGATGGAATACGTAAAGTCGTCCTCGTCCTCACAGTCGTCGTCGTCGTCGTCGTTGTCGTCGTCGCCGTCGACGTCGTCGTCGGCGACCCCGATCGCGCCGGATGAAATCCCCGCGCGCGTTAAATCTACGTTCGCCGCCGAAGAATTCGCCGCCATCGCGGCACGTATCCGCTCGTCGCCCACTCTCGCAGCCCGCCCGTGAATCCGTAAGCACGGAGAGCTGCAAATTGCGACTTCAGCGCCGGTGCTAAACAACTCTACGTTCTACCGGCTGCGTCTAGAATACGTAAACTATCACTTTATACGCGATGGAGGTATAGACGAGAACGGTAAGAAGCGACGGCTGGATTCTCTCGGCCGTCGCATCTAGCATCCGCAAGTTTGCATTCTCGACTTTACCTCAGTACCTCGATATAACTTTGCACTTGAACGTAAATTTTTCTCTCCCCCTCCCCCTCCCCCTCCCCCCCGCCCCCTTTTTAATTTTGATCGGATCAAAGCAACTCGATCGTGATTGAAAATAAAGTCCATAACAGAAGGCGTTGTGTTGACTTATTGCATCGCGCGTTTTTCCTCAATTCGGCAACGTGAACGGTCAATTCGTCTTAAACGCGACAAAGTCGATACGATCTAAAGGGCGAACGATCGTTGTCTCTCGATTAGCCCCTAGATGTTTTGTCACGTCGACAGAGGAATGGTGAGAGGGTTGCAAGCACTTTTTCGCTCCTTGCCTTCGCATCATTCGATCGATTGCATCGTCGTCGTGTCGTTAAGAGAACGTCCAGAGGTCGCGATTAAAATCCAGACGCGCTGCAATAGAGAGAGAAGAGGATGGCAGAGAGAGAGAGAGAGAGAGAGAGAGAGAGAAAGAGAGAGAGAGAGAGAGAGAGAGAGAGAGAGAGAGACAGAAATTTACAAGACTCTATCAAAACTTGGCGTAATCAAGAGGCTAGGAACGAAGCGAGAGTTCGAAAGTGTTTCGCGAGGACTACGCGAGGAGCGACAAAATTTGCATTTAAATCGCGTCTCGCGCGCCTACGTGGGATCGTCTCGATCGAGGCCGATACGACGACGGCCCCTCGAGTGTCCACTCGATTACTTTTCTCGGTCGGGGAGTACAAAAGGGCCGTTGCCAGAGCGCGACGTGGAAGTGACGGCGATAAAAATCTGCTTCGGGGGTGGGTGGCGGTGCGCGTCGAGAGGGACAGCGTGGCCTCTCGAACAGGTCGTCGTGCTTGAAGGGCTGAAGGAGCGAGTGCTTGCTTATTATACGAACGCCGTTTAATAAATTATCGCCTGTCATGAAGCATCGAAACGGCTCGATCTGCTCGCCGTGGAGCTCCAAGCTGGAGGTGGAGAAGTCGAATCGCGGAAATTTCTCGTCGTACGCATCGCTCACGACACTGAAGCGGGATGGATTTCTCACACGCAGGCGCGTGTGAAACCTCATGAAACAGTGAGCGATAGCGATACCGTGAATCTTTCTATCGAATGTTGAAGCGATCCTCTTTTCTGTCGTCGATAATGAAATAGAAGAGAGAGAGAGAGAGAGAGAGAGAGAGAGAGAAAGAGAGAGAGAGAGAGAGAGAGAGAGAGAGAGAGAGAGAGAGAGAGAGAAGATTTTCTACTTATTCTTGAGTTATCGAATATTAGTCCCGACTGAGGGGAGATTATCTTCTCGTTCGAATTCGCAATGGGTTTCTCCTCGAAGAAAGCTTTTCGGGAGACCGGATAATACGTGGGGACCGAATTGACAAATTCCAGCCAAGTTGAACCTGAAAACTTGAAAATGCTGCGTAAGGAGGATTCTCGAGGAGAAAGCAAGAGCGCGTCGAGATACCACATGTGTGAGTTGTACTGCTGCACATATGTGCGGGGGAGGATATTCATCTATAGAGAACTCTCTCTCTCTCTCTCTCTCTCTCTCTCTCTCTCTCTCTCTCTCTCTCTCTCTCTGTCTCCATCTCTCCCTCTGCTTTTCTCTCACCTCCAAAGAAACGATATATCGACCTACCTTTGTATTATTGCTGGGAAATTGGAAAGTTTTCATGGATATCGCAGCCGGAACAAAGCTCGACCACTCTCCCTCTCGCTCTCTCAGTATATACTCGTAGATTTCGCGAAATATTACTTCACGCGCGGGTCCTGATATTCCCTCCTCTCGAGAACGAGTCGGGCCGGATGTATTTACGAGCGAGGCGAGTATTCCGCCACACCGCGAAGCTGTTATCCAACGAATTGCATGCCTCGGTCCCTTTCTGCGAGTGCCCGCGTCTGTTTTTCTCGCTTACGCGTCGGCCATTCTACCGCTCGGTCGATCAACTGTGCATTTGACGCTCATAGGAACGGCAATTAGTAAACAACGATGAGGGTTTGTTTCAAAAAAACACTTGTATCGGCAACTCGCGAATTGTCGACGTTCTCTTGACGCACGTTTCAAATATTTCATCGCGCGATATAATTATTACAAAATGTTTTAATCAAATTACAAAACGCTCGCTCGAGAGAAACATAAATCGCGCGCTCGATCACCGCGATATTCGAAACGCCAAGCTCTCGAGAGCGACGAGTAATCCATTCCTCCGCGCAATAAAGGCGAAGCGTCGATTTCAAATGCGCGCGCTTCGCTCGCGAAACACTCGCTCGGACGCGTCATATCCGACAGAGACATTCATCTCGCGACGTTCAACGCGACGCGCTATTATTTGACTCTCCGAAGCTCTCAGTCTCAGCCGACCGGTTCCTCGCCCATCCTTCTTATCCAGGTACATTTTTCTTCGAGTGTTCTCATTTCGCCTGCTCGAGCAATCGGTGAGTAAGTATACTCTCATCGAGAAGACCAGATTGATATCTATACCCGCCCATTTGCTGCTCTATAATTAGAACGGTTGGACGTAATGCCGCGAGAGAAGCTAGAACGCGCCGCAGCTTGGATACCATCCGTCTATCGGAGACACGCATTGTTCGCGAAAGTGACATTGGCGCGGCACCCCCGCGCTCAATTGCCTCTCCCTCTCCTCGCTCTTTCTTTCTCTCTCGTTCTCTCGCGATCCGGAAATTAAATATTCCCTGGAGAACGAAGAGAACGAAGAGGAGAGAGACGTAGTCGCACTCGCTTCCCCTGCGTCGCGTTCGCATCGACCTGGCTGACTCCTCGATCGGTCTAGGAACGGCCATTGCGAAACTTTCCGTCTGTAAGGAGCCAATGAAAAGAAGCGGACCAAACGAACGAGGGACGTTAACCGTAGAGTCCAAGAGGACGACGTCCACGAGATGTCTTCGCGTTCCGAAGAAAAGAAGATGCGCAGAAAGCAGTCGCTGTCTGTAATAAGGAGGGGGCTCCTCCTGTTTTCTTAGTTTTCTCATCATGACGATTTTCGTTACGAAGTCAGTTGCGCCGCGCTATGACGTTCTCTCAAACGGCTGATACGGTTATGATGGCTCGGTGGAGACACAACGACGACGCGCTGCTGCTGTTGCCGCTGCAGCGTGCGTGATTTCGTTTATCGCGTTGCCCTCCTTCGACCGTCCGGTCGAAACGGAGAGCGACGGAGAAAATATCTCGCGAGTTTCCTGCTATCGTTTATTTACATCGAAGAAGAGGCGGTACACTGCCACCGCTTTCTACAACGCGTTGATATAATAAAGTGTCTCGGAATGTCGCGCTCTATACGATGATTCGTGCGCGCGCGCGCGCGCGAATTCTATTACCTTGGCGCAAAATAGAAAGTTGGCGAATCGGAATTCGCTCGCGCGTTTTGCATCCTTGACGCCGGTGTTATCGATCAATTGGAAATTGCAAAAGTTCCATTCGTACGTAGAGAGGAGCGAAGTTCCCCTTAGCGCCAAGGAGACGACAGGACGGAAAACTCTTGGGTTTCCACCTCGTCTTCAGGATTTGGTCTCAAATTTCAGCCGCCTCGTTACCGATCGAAAAGCAGTGGAGCGCCTTAATCGCGACTATCGGATGGCTAAAAACGCATTATCCAAGTTTTCGTATAATCGATCCAGTTTCCAAACATCCCACCGCGCGCACGCGCCGCGAGGTGAAGCCCGAAAACTTTCTTACTACGGCCGGAAGAACGCGTGTTTGGCTCAGTTGGAAACACGATAGCTTCAGACGCGATGGATCAGACAGCTCGCTGTAACTCGCCTCCGAACTTGCTTAAATAACAACTTACGACGCTGCGCCGAGCGCGAAAGTTTCTTCTCATAAACTCATAAAAGTAAATAATTACTCGCTACGCAACATTGTGTGTATCGGCGATCCTTTGTGAATGGGCACAATGGATAGTTACAACTTTGTGTACATCCCAATTGCAGATATTCGAGCAAGTTCGGAGTCGCACAGTCGATGATACAAAAATCTCGGGCGTACTACCGCTTGTATAAATCTAAAGTAACCGAGTTACCAAGTTACGCGGAACGTTGAAATTTCATGACGTGCTGAACTTTAATTGCCTCCAAGCTCGAAACTATCGAATCCACGCGACGTACTACGTCTGAACCGCATTTTCCCGACTTGTCACACAGCGTATCGTCGACTATTCTTTTATAAGGAGACAGAGAAACCCCTCGTTCGGCGTTTCGCGATTCCATAAACGACACGCGGAATTCAGCCCTTGTAGCGGAGAAGAAACGTGGAAAAAAGTGAACGCGCTGGATGATGCCGAAGCCCTACAAATCGGTCGCGCGCTAAATTGAGGCGAGCTAGAAAAATTGCGGAAATTGCTAGAGCCTCGCTAGACTTAAATTAATTCGTTCGGATGGACGGAGACGCGGACGACTTGGGGTTTATATTGGCGCAATTTCTCCTTCCCCTGTCGTTCCCTCTTTCTCTTCTCTTGTCTCTCTCTCTCTCTCTCTCTCTCTCTCTCTCGTTCTCTCGCCCCCGCAAAGTGTTTCTGCGAGGGCTGACTGACAAGGTTTCGCCATTTCCGTGACGCGTCCGGTAACGAACTTCGACCTCCATAACTGGCGAAACACTTTGCACGACTACCGCGAGCTTCTTCGCCGCGTTTCTTCTTCCTTTTATTATTTTATACTTTCCATCTGTTCGGAGTTTGGCGTTCTGTCATTTCCGACGGTGCCTCTGCGTTGCTTTTAGACGCGTTGTTGAAATATGCCATGAGCGCGACGCGACTGTTCGAGTTTTAATATCCCGTCTAAATGATTTGTGTTCTTCTCTTTCCGCAATTTTTTCAGACGTGTGTATTTTTGCGTCGACGCATCGAATTGTCGTTTTCGTTTTTCTTTTAGTTTCTTCATGCATTTATCATCCGCGTTTTAATACATCGGCATGATTGTTTCAGCTCTCCACCTTTCCGCGTGAAACAGCAGCTTTCTGCTAATTGCTTTAAAGTTTGCGGTCTCTCGCTGTGTGTTTACCATATATTATATACAAGATGTCTGACACAAAGCATAACGCTCGCGTACCGTTCATGAGAATGAAATTTCATTCCTAATATTTTCTTCTTTTTCTTTGAGATGTTACTTTACGAAAAGGTAGAGAGAGAGCTGTAACGGTCATGCCATTATATGAAAAAGCGGACGGTAAATGCATTGATGAATTAAACAAAGTTTTACAAAAACGATAATTCGACTCGTAGACACCGAAAGCACACACGTTTGTAAAAATTACAGATAAGGAAGGACACAAATATCTGTTAAATTGCATTTTATATCCTTCGAAGACACAAAAATGACACTTCGCATTAAAAATCCAATCCAAGATTTTTTATTAGCTTCCAACATAGATTAATCTCCGCTTAAATGCAAAGGCAAAAATCGATGCCTTTCGCGTGTACACGAGCATACCGATCGATCCTGCGAATCCAGCGAAGAATGATTTCACGCCCAACAGGAGCGCGATAATTTCCCCTTTATAATAGTTTTTGTCCCATATCGTTACGTGATCTAGAAGAAGTAGAGATATCGATAACCGCGAGCATCGATCCGCGCTCTAAATCTGCCCGGCGCCGCGGCTGTGAGATAGGTCAGGTGCGAGCGGCGCGTAAACAATAGCCGCATTCCGCAGCGCGTCTCTCGGAAACCTATCTCATTGGCTGCGTTCAGAAGAACAAAATGATCATTGAGCGCTTAGTGATTTTCGCTCCTAATTGGTAAATACTTCTGGGGGCCTGTGAAGAATCAAAAAGAATGCTCCAGTTACAGACAATAATCACTAAGCGCTCATTGATCACTTTATTCTGCTGAACGCAGCCATTGTCAGCTGTACGTAACGGCATGCGATACGATCGCGGCCTTGCTCCCACTTCGCAACCTTGCCCCACTCTACGGCCCAGCAAGCGTGGTCGGCCATGTGAGTGCACCGGCCACGTGCTCTCCCCACCACGCGCGCTCGTCCACCTGCGTCAGAGAGACAAGTACAGTGCGACGGCAAGTGTTACGTGTTCACTGTATCGTCATCATCGATGACGCGGCTTTAAACTGGAAGCTGATGATATCCGGGTACTCTCTCACTGTTCGAAATTCACGAGAAACACTTGAGTATCCGGGTATTATCCGTATTACTCGCATCTATATTATTTGAATATCCATATTATCCGTATTCGTTACTCGAGTGTCTATGTAATTTATTAATATAATAACTTTTTTATTCACCTGTCATCGGTAGAAGTTTGGTAAAGTTAATTTGCGTTTCAATTTTAAATGTTTAGTCAAATTTAAATGTTAAGTGTCGATGTAGATCCTCCGTAATTTAGAGTGAGGCCACACACTTTACATTTCGCCTGCATTCTATCTTCTGACGGAACAGCATATTTCCATGCCCAATTTTTTGGACGCGACATAATTAGTAGCAAACGCAGTAATTAAATGCAGGTTATATCTGATTACGATGTTAAATTAACGTATGTCATCGAGACCGTCAGAAGTTTGACATGAAGTAGGCGGATTACTTGAACAAACACGAATAATAAAAGTACGGGTAATACGAGCGAGTACCCGGGTGCTCGAATATTTTTTTTGTCACGCGCTCGGCTACACAAAAGTGTGTGTCATCTTTTATTGTTAATACGAAGTCGAGTCGAACGCCGTAATCGATTAAAGCAAACGCGCATATATGATGAAAACACGCTGTCTTCCTCATTGTCCAGATTCCTTTCTTCATCTTGTCTATCGTACAGTACAGTAGCGAAATTAATATCGTCACTGTGGATCAAAGTTAGAGAATAATTTATAATATATATGTGCTAGATATTTATTAATCACTTGGTTATACAATGTCTGAGCTTTATCACAATTTTTGTATGCATTTTTGATGAATTTTACCTGCAACGTTGTAGTGGTAGTGTGCGTTGTGTGTAATAAATTTACGCTTGCAGTTTTTGCCAACGCAATCAAATATCAGAGGGGAATGTAAAGAAGGAGGAAGAGAGAGAGAGAGAGAGAGGGGGGGGGAAGAAAGAGTGCGCGCGATGTGACGTGAATCGAATCATAGTTCATGATGAGATTTGTGTCGTCGATAAGTTGCCGCAAAGTTGAACGCGGCGAGTTGTAAAAGACTGTCTTCTCCTTCTTCTTGACTTTTTCTTCTCGACTTGCATGGAAAGTAATATTATTCATGTTCACAATTTAATCCGAAGGAATTTCTCGCACGTCACACTAGATCGAATCTTCGCACGTGAATCACTTTACGCGAACTTTACGCTGCTTACATAGTGTGTCGCGCGGGAATATCGCGCAGTTTCTCCTGAACGCGGGCGCTGAAAGAAGCATGCGTCATCGCGTAGTTCCGCTCTGAACCGCCCTCTGTGAAAGGATTGTTCCGCGTCCTTCGTTATTCCGCTCGTAACCTCCGCCGAACGAAACTCTTCGGCTGCTTTTTCTCCGGAGCACGACGTCTTTTTAGGCTAAGAGCGGGAACTTTCGGTATAACTTTTCCTAACCGGGTGACGGTAGTTTCGTCGGCAGATAAGACACCCCTCATAACCGCGCCGGGATTTCACGAGTTGAAAGTTTCTTCCCGGGAGCAAATCCTCGCTGCATCCTCGCGCGCGCGTACCTCGCCCGAGGCAACTCGAGTCGCAGTCCCTTAGAACGTCGACACGATCGAGCGGATTATTCGATCGAATTACCGCGTCTATAACTCAGGCGCTCATCTCGAGAAGCGAAGTCGGAAAATAACGAACCGATGTGGGTGGGTGGCAGAGAAGGTAAACGCGAGAAGTTCGCGTCTTCATCGGGACGCATCGCGCAGATTGAATGCAGTGGCGAGTAATAAGCAATCGCGAAGGAACAAAGCATGCTCTCGCCATTGTGTATTTAGTCCGCGCGCAATGAGATAACTAACAAATACAGTAACATCAGCGGCGTATCCATTTTCTACGACGTGCTCGGTGCGCAGAGTTCGTTTAGAAATTAGAGGATCGGTAAAGGGGACTGTGTATTGTTGGTGCATTATCCTTTAACGAAGCCAAAGTACCGTGAGCGAGCTCAGCCGTTCAACTTCGACCGGCGAACGGGATTGGTGGAAGAGTTGGGATAACGGGGGAGTATCGTGAAACTCAATATCTTGAGTAACAAGCGTGGATTCAGTTTTCTCTAACAGTCGGCGCGAACGAGCGCGAGGTCGGGTCAAACGACACCAGTTTGACGATCCAGGAATTTGTCTTGTCTTGTCGAGCACGTGAAGGGAATGATGAGTGTCAATGCGAGTCAACCGGTGGCTCGTGACGTTCGAAGACTCGGGGATTCGGAGCTTCGCCTCGTTCGTGGGATATTTGTGGTTTTTGTTAGCGATGTAATTTATATCCCTGTCATTGATTTTCCGAAGCGTGCGAGCGTGTGGGAAAGAGAGCGAGAGGGAAGCAGAGAGTCGTAGAAGGAGAGGAGGAAAGAGAAAGGGGGGTAAGAGAGAAAGTAAGAGAAAGGGAGAAAGAATGAGCCGAGTATTGATCGCAGAAAATTTAATACCGCGAAGGAGCCCTCGGATGTCATTTCGTTTCGCTCTAAACGGTATCAGGTGCTGGTACTTAAATCAACTCCATCTAATTTTACTTACACTCGGTCCGCCTTCTCCAGGTCGTCGGATTACCGTGCGACAAACGCGAGAAGCTCTCGCGATCGCGCAAAATTGGAACGCGCTTCTTACAAATGTGCTGTCACAGGCGCGTGTAGCGCGCGATCCGAATATATCCAGGTTATGTGAATCAACCATTGCGTTTCCACGCTGATAACGGAGAGCCGTTAAGAAACGACGGATATATTAGAATTGTGTGTAAGTCCGTTCGTTCACCGCTTCGCTGTCGACTTCTTTATTAATCTGTTATCCTCAGACTCACGTCTGGCGAAATCATTTCGTCGGATCGACCGACAAATATCGGCGAGATTATCCGTCGCCGGCCGACTATTAAAAGTCATTTCCAAATCGAGCACGCTTCGCTATAAGATTTCGCTGTTTCGCCCCATCGACGAACGAACGAGTTACCTTGTTTTATGGGACGCCAAGTACATTAAAGGTATATTAAATTACGAACGAGTACGCAATAAAGATTTCATAACTGCTATTCTTGGCGAAGTTGCCGCAACATCCTGTCTTTCGCAAGGACCGGAGGACTGTCTTCGCCGCTAAGAAGCACTTAAAAAACTTTGGAGCGCCGCGCTGCGTCGGGCGCGCAGCATCGTTTAATAAAAATTAATTAGCTCGGACCCGGCCGGCTGAATATCTATAAACTTTCCACGGATGGATCTATACGCGGCTCCGTTTATAATTGCATCAAACTTTCCGCGCAATACTTCCCTCCCTTCCCCCCCCCCTCTCTCTCTCTCTCTCTCTCTCTCTCTCTCTCTCTCTCTCTCTCTCTCTTTCTCGTGCTCGCACGTTTATTATCTCTTAACTTGAAGTCGTCTGAGGCCTCCTTTAATCCGTTTCTTTCTGAAAATATTTTGAGATGTAGGAATTCTCCGAGGTAAAAGCAACCGAGAGAGTTAACGAATGCCTCGTATATTGACCAAGAAGAGTCCGCGGCCTTTGACTCCGCTGCTGCCGTCTTTCGTTTGTCCGTCTTTGCCTTACCGACTTGTACATTGTGACGATGATTACACGCGAAGAACGTGCGAGAGAGCGTTGGTCCCAAAGTCAAAGCTGAAAAATCCCCTGTCCCCGCGATCATAGAAATGAACTTCGCGAAAGAGTGCCAGGCCGCCGCAACGTGGTCTCTTAATGAGCCCGGGATTTCATCAAAGTCGCGCTTCAGCGCGCCGGAACGCGTCTCACGAAATATCCGCATGACGCTCGGAGGCAAACTCTCGCGGGTACGGGACTTTTTCACGCGATGACTGCATCGCGTGGATGAACGGAGGAGAGAGTCGTTGGTGGTTCTCCGCATTTGGACGATCGATCCCACCACGAGGAAGGGGAGATCCTCCGCATTGCATTCCGCGACGCAAGAGCCTCTTTATTATTCCGATACTGCGCGGCGCGTCGCGCTGCTTGACTCTTTCATTCCCGAACTTTGCCCCGTCCGCTTCCTCGTTCCCCTCCCCCTGTTCCGCAGTCGTCGATCCCCGCGTTCTTCTGGCCGGCGCGTCCGCTAACGAGACACATCAAACCTCCGGCCGAACTTTCTTCGAGGAAATTCGTCAGCCGTGATTAAGGCTCGGAATCGCAATGCTGACGAAGAAAGCGAGCGAGCAGGCAGGTAGAGAACGAGGGCGGGAGGAACACGCGATAAGAAAATTTAATTCTTCATTAAGTACCGCCGTAACTTCGCCGGACAGTTAATTGTCGTTCATTTGTAATAATTGGGCGACTGCGACGGTGGAAATTGTAACGAGGTGTCCAACGGGAGAACCCATTAAAATCGATCATAAAATCGATCATTAAATCGACGCTATAGAGTCGTTGGATTGAAATCGAATTCATAATTATCGGCCTCCTCTCATCGCCACCCTCCTCGGACTCGGCGATTCGCGCTGCTTTCTGCCGGTTAATCTTAATCTCGCCGACATCCCGCGATCATGAGTGCCTCCGAATCCGCGTCGCTCCTTGATGTCGCATATTAGTCATATTTTTCCCGCCGAAATCTCGACTGCGAAACGTCGACTGAGGGGTCAAATCCAAATCGTGAAGGCGAGCGAGTTCTCCCGCGAGTTCTCTCTTTCACTCTCGCAAGCCCTTCGATCGCCTCGTTTTTACACCGGATTTGCAGTCCAACGGTAATAACGTTTCCGCGACGGTACATTTTTCCGACACGACCGCGGCCAGACGGCAAATCCTCGACTATTGGCGGACAAGGTGCGTCGGAGAAAAGCGTTTCTCCTGGCAAACCGGTGTCTCTTCTGGGAGAGGGAGCAGGACGAGAGAGGCGTAAGCTCTCTCTCTCTCTCTCTCTCTCTCTCTCTCTCTCTCTCTCTCTCTCTCTCTCTCTCCATTAGAAAGCGGCGTGAGAGAAGCGGCCCGCGACAAACAACGCTGCATTCGTTATCTTCGAGCTTACGGGCTTTTCCCTATGCCTCATTGGTCGCGCGTGAGCTGCTTGGTCTCGATGCGGTGGGGGACACGTCACATCGAGGCTTCCGTAATACCGTGGCACGAATGGTGCGACAAGGGCGTTCGTTCGGATCCATTATCGGTAGACTTATCTCCGCTCGCCTGATTGATTCCTTCCGCGGCCACGAAGAGGCGACTGCACATCCCGCCGTTACGCGCGAGGCGCCCCTCGACGCCGGATGAGTCTGCCATTGAATGTCGCGCCGTTCTCGTCGATATCCGCGCGACGTCGCGAATATTACCGCGCGTTTTTTTTCCGCTCTTATTGTCTCCGTTCGTTTTGTCCGCTTTATTAGACACCCGGTCGGGTGAGGGCGGATGATTCCTGGGAAAAGAGGGAAACCGACTTCGAACGCGCGAGTTTCCTCGTTAACACGCGCCATTTTCAGCGACGAATCACTGAACGTTACCGAGTGCTTAATGATTGGAATTAAATTCGGCGCGACATTCGGCGGAAGTACGATATCGCGCGGTCGTATTCCTCGGGTGCTCGAACGCGGTCGTACGAAAGGTCGAAAATTACGGAGCGCGTTGGTCGTACCGTCGGAAGACGAAGGGAACTACGGATCCGGATGTCGTCTACGCCGGGAAGCAGGAAATCATATCGCGATCGATAAGCCGTTTCACGCGTACTTTCTGCCGAGGGAAAGCGGCAAAATGTCGGGACTTCCAGATATAAAATTATTGCCAACGTCGTCATCCGCTTGGCGCATCGATCGACATGACTCATTTTATTACTCTCTCACCCCCCCTTCTCTCTCTCTCTCTCTCTCTCTCTCTCTCTCTCTCTCTCTTTCCCTCTCTCTGTATAAGTTGCCCGCATTAAGAATTTCTTTCGATCCATCTCCTTGTGCGGACGCTCGTCGTGAAGCAACACGTATATTGTTGCGATTATGTGTCGCATCTCGAGCAAGGGACCCACAAAATTTGTGGGCGTTCGTTCAAGCTCATGAGAGCCTGACACCACCGCGACGCTCGCGAATCCCCGTCAATTTTCGCGCTGCGAAATTTTGGCGTCGTGATAAAAAGCGCGAGGCGCCGCAGTCGAGTGCCATAATTTTTCGCAAATATATGCAAATAGTCTGGTGGATGTGGGACAGCCTGTCGAGAGGTTATCGCCGCGGCTGATCTGCCGGGCGACGTCCCCAATTTATGCGAGCCTGCACGCTCGAAGCTCGCCGGTGTGTTTACGGCGAGGAGATTTACCGGCACCCCGGGGTGAAAACGATCCCGGAACGTTTGTCGGGCAACGGACAAGACGACCCGCTTGCACTCACCGGCATGTGCACGCCTTCCGACCCGCCGTCTCACCCCCGCACGTCCCACGCGGCGACAGGAAGTACGATATATGACGCGCGCGTTGTATGGACAATTTAATTTCTCTCCTACCTCTCGGAAGCGCCGGCCGCTTTTCGTCCGGGCATATTGGGAATTTTGCGAAATTAACCGAATAAAATGGATCACAGCCAGACCATCACGGTCGTCGCAGTAAATGCAACCGATATATATCGGCAAAAATGGCCAAATGCGTCGCACGATGTAAATTTAGCGGAGCAGATTCCAAGTTGTCAGTCGCGCGATCGTTTGACTCTTCATAATTCGATTTTCCCGACAATTCGCTTCTTTCCGCACTTTCGCCTAATCTCCTTTGAGTCTTCACAGCCCTCCCCCTCCCCCTCCCCCTCCTCCCTTTGTCACGCCTTCATTTTCGTGACTCGCATGACGAGCGACGCCAGCGTATAGGCAATTATTGACGGCAATTTTTACGACCGCGTCGCTACGCTCCGACGCTCAATCATGGTGAATTGTGTCCGCTGATTCCGCCCGGAGCGTAATGTATTCGTTCCCAATGACCACGGCGACGTTCTCCGCGAGCGGTCGCGCGCTTTTCGACCGCCACGATCAGCTCGTCAAAATCAAAAGGTGGCCCCCGTCAGGAAGTAATCCGCCGTGCAAAAGCAAATTGAAACGCCGGAACGTGCCGCATGTAGATTAGACCAACTGGTTACTCGTGCGTCCCCTTTGGCTCGTGTACGTGAACGAGTGCGTCAGGCCCGATGGCGGCCGTACACGCGCGACTACAGATTGAAGGGACACGTGACATCGAAGACTATGAATAGCGAGGGACGAACCCCTTCGGCGAATCAATAGTCATTCCGCGACGGTCTCACGGGGAGGCATATACAGGTCGCTCCAAAAAAGGTGTATGATTATTGGCCCTTTGTAACTCGACGTATGTAATCGTCGTCGTCGTCGTCGTCGTCGTCGTCGTCGTCGTCGTCGTCGTCGTCGTCGTCGTCGTCGTGGAGCGTCGCGACGCGCGGTGAATTTCAAGTGATTTCGCGATCGCCGCTGAAGCGAACAATTTTTCGGCGTTACGAAAATGCGTAACTTGAGAGCGATGCGCGTGAAGAGTGGATTACGGCGGGGCAAGGAGAAGTCAGGGGAAGGAGGGGGATAGAGAAGGATATTTAGAAATCGCACGATAGAGCAACGTCTCGCTCGAGCCAGGTATGGCACTCGGTAAAATACGAGAAAGTGACACGACTCTCCGCATCGATTAAATAAAGTTTGATCGGGACTGAAAGATGGAGAGACAGTCGCATTAAAATTTCATATCTCGGTGACTTGTTCGCGAAACAAGATGGAGAAGCGGTCGCGACGCTCACTCTTCCTCTTCTCCTTCGTCCTTCTCGTCGTCGTCCTCCTCCTCCTCCTCCTCCTCCTTCACTTGCTCCTCTGGGGACATCGATCCTTCATCGCGAGGAACGAGCGCTGAATTTCTTCCGCTATGGAAAATACACCGCCGGCAGATTGGATGCAGCGTCGTTCTGCTTTTCTTTCGTCGACGCCGCGCTGTATGTACTTACTTAACTCGGTCATTGTCTCCTAAAAAATATGATTGATCGCGAGCCAACCCCGGCCAGGCGGAACGGTTAGGTACACACACGTGAGCTCGAAGTTTGCGCACCCCCGCTTCACGTACGTGTGAGCGCACACACCCACGCCCATATATGCGCGCGCGTAAGCACGCACGTGGCTGAGTACACACATGAGCGCGTATTTGAAAAAACCCAAACGGACACAACTGGCCGAGCGGCAAAGCGTATGTATGTACTCGCGTACAGCACGGCGGTTTGTCAGCCGTATTCACCTTGTTTTTCTATCGTCGTGAGAGCGCGCGACGTGCGCTCTTTCCATTACTTTCCGAATACTCGCATTTAAAGGCCGCTCCTCGAGTGTGTCCCCGTTGCGCGCCTTACCAACTGCACTCCTCTCTTTCTCTCTTTCTCCCTAGTCGTTATGCATGCAGCCTCATTTTCCACCTGGCTGAAACGCTTCTAATCGATTCCTCTGTTTCTCTCTCTTTCCTCCCTCCCACTCTGTGTCTCTATCTTCTTCTCCCTTTACTGTCCCCCGTCCCTCTCTCTCTCTCTCTCTCTCTCTCTCTGTCTCTCCTTTTTTTTTACGCGTCAGCCCTTTTGCGTTGATATGGCAGTTGGCCGGAATCGTTCGTTGGAATTCGTTTGCACAGCGCAAGCCGACCGCGATTCGTTTCAAATCTATCATGCGCGCGGCGGATGCGGACGATATCGGCGAGATGAGAACGTGAGCCAAAAGAGGCCCGCAGGAATGGAGGAAGATCGATAGGTGTTAATTCGAGCTCGATTTGTTTCCGTATTGTGTGTATGTGTGTGTGTGTGTGTGTGTGTGTGTGTGTGTGTGTGTGTGTGTGTTGCCGATATCACTATGATAATTTCGTAGAATTCAGACGTGGTCAAACGCGCAGCCGAGCCCGTTAATATGCCTACCGTAAATTTCCAAGTCGTTCTTTTCAGTTTGCGCGAAATGAATTTTACCAACACCTGTGTGCGTATCGTGCGACGCGATTTACGACACACACAAGAGACCCTTCGTTTCGAGAGATTGAATTTGTATAACATTTTACACGTAACGTTAACATGCAAAATAAACATATTGGGCGATAGTGCACGCGCGCGAGAAATGAAAGGGGGGAGAAAAGAGAGCGCGGCGACGTGAAGACCGAAAAGGGCGAAAGAAAACAAGAAATGAAGAAAATAAATAAGGATATTATAAAGAAAACCCGCAGAGAAGTTGCATTCGCGCAACGTGCGCGCTCGTTTCCTTTGTCACGGTATCACGCGTCCTTATTTCGTCGTGCGCAACAAAAGTGCCGCGGCGAGAGAAATATATGGGACAAAGAGACACGTAATGAAATGCGTCCGAGTCCGAGCTCGGTGCTGCACGAGTGCCGAGTGCTGACCGAGAGAGTGAGCGAGAGGAAAAGAGGAAGAGAGACGGAAAGAAAGGGAGGGGAAGAGAGAGAGAGGGGGGAAAGAGAGAGAGAGAGAGAGAGAGAGAGAGAGAGAGAGAGAGAGAGAGAGAGAGAAACGAACCAGCGTCTCCTTTGAGAATGTCCAGTCGCGCAATTCAGCCGTGTTTCCCGCGATCTTTTGTCTTCGCATATCTGATACATAACGCTCTCCTCGTTTCGCCCTTCGCCCGTCGCACAGGAGCCGATTTCTTCGTGCGAGGTGCCGCGAGGGCGGGTAGATAGATAGATAGATCGGGTAGATAGATACGGGGGGATAGGCGGTGAGAGAAAGGGCAGGCGAGGTGAACAGGAGGGATCGGGGAGAAATTAATGGCCGCGGCAAAAAGAACGCACGGGTTTACCTCGTGAAAGGCACGATCCGGTAATTAACGTCGACGAAACGTACTCGTCCACCCGCACCTCGCCTGCATCCACCCTTCTTCCCTTCGCCCCGCTGCCAGCCCCGCTGCACCGTACAGCCTTCGTGTCCCTGCCTTTCGACATCCCCCCCGCCGCTACTGTTCGGCCACCCAGCCGGTCTCACGAGCGCGCACGGCGTATAAGTTCCACCGATTCGTCGGACTCACGCCCGACGACGATGATGGACATATCGCGCCCGAGCAGGCCGACCCTCGTCGAATCGACGTGACAGAGCGGGAGCGGCATTTTGCGCGACTTTAATGCTCACGCAGATCGGCGCTCTACCGCTGCCATTGCCATTGCCGCCGCCGCCGCCGCCGCCGCCGTCACCGTCGCCGCCGCCACCGGTGGCAGCCACGCATGACGCTGCAACAATGCCGAGCCGGTAGATAACTGCAGATTTTGAGGGAATCACGGTGACGGTTCATTTTGGCCGCTACCCGCTGACGGGTCTTTCGACACGCCGGGCGTCGAAAGTCCACGTGGCTGGCGTCGTGTAAAATCGCTATCTGTCGCTAAGCGTTCGATTCTCATTTCGCTCATTCTCATTCGTCGTTATCACGCGCGCGCGCGCACGTGTGTGTATGTGTGCGTGTGAAAGAGAGAGAGAGAGAGAGAGAGAGAGAAATGTCGCATGTGTGTGCGCCGCGTGTCTTCCAACTTTATATCGCGTTATCGTGCGACACTTTAATAAATGCTCCTCCCGACTGTGGGAATACCGACGTGGGTGACCGCGATGAAACGGTTGATGCCGATGAATTCGTGGAATTTCGCGACAGTGAAATAGAGTGATTAATTATTCAACGGTTAATCAGTCTCCGCTCTTCCCCGAAATTCATTTCGCTGCTACATCGTGCGCGTGCGCAAAATGAGCTGCGCCCTGATTCACGGGTCTATTTAAACTTCCACCGAAATGGCCCTTCGGAGATATCTCGGCGAATTCTTAATTGCGCTCACGTCTCCGGCCGCGGACGATGCGCATTTGAGAAATAAGTGTCGGATCGGCACTTGTCGCCCGTTCGGCTTAAGGCCGAAAATTCTACAATACGTGTCGTAAGTGTTGTAAGCCGTAAGAACTGACCAATTATAGCCGATTGTTTTTGTAATAATCGACTGTGATTCGGCTTACAACTTACGACTTACGTATTGTAGGATGAGCTTTATCGTTTCGTCTACAATTTTCGCGCTACAGCGCAGATTGCTGCTTCGCCATTTGCGTTATTCTTTCCGCCTCTCCCTCGCTCTTTCTCTTCTTCCTTTATTCCTTGTATATGAATCTAACATACAACACATCGGCTCGAGCCGTTTCAACAGCCCGCGCGCGAGCTCGTCTGCTGCGTATTTCCATACGCGCGGGCCCGAGCGGGAGAAACGGCCTCTTTTTACGGTGCATTCGGCGCACAGATTCAGAAGTAATTTGCCTCGCGAGCAGTCATTCTGGCCGTTCGCCCTACGATAAACTGCCGTGAATCGCCTCTCGTTGTTCGGCACCGTGCCCGACCTGCGAGTTCTCCGCGCTCCGCACAGTCGTAACTTTTCCCGACCTACGCGGGGGAGAATCGTGGCCCTCCGTCGTTCGCGCGCGCTTCCTCCAGACAGTAAAAGTCAGCAACGGTACGTTACGAGGTCGCGTTCGTGAAAAAACAGCCTCGCAAGTTCGAAGCATCGAGCCGCAGCGCGTATTCGTGTCTCGCTCTCGCGATCTCTCCTCAACCGCCCGGTTTCTCTCTTAGCTGCTTCGCGCGATTGTCTCGCTAGGTTCTCTCGGGGATGAGAATGAAAGATCACGTGCGAATGCTTCGGGCTTCACCGCTGTCGCCGTCGTGATTCCGAGAAGACCGATTTGCTTCCGAATAAAATGCCAAGCTTTCGAGCTTTGGTCGAGTGAATTTGAAGTCGGCGGATTTTCATCGCGCTGATGATGACGCTCCATGAAATTGTTTACATTTCCATGAGTCGTAACAATGTCGATTCCGACTCGGAGCGGCTCGAATCCTCTCTGCCGAGCGCACGTGGCGACGTAATAAGAGAACAGCCGAAATCCGTCTCATCGCCGAGAAAAGACCCCATTCGGAGCGCTCCCCGTGTATAGCATCAATCGCGGATATCGCATCATCTCCATCTGGCCATAAAATCTACCGTACCTCGTTAGCCACGCTTGTTACGCCTCACACCCCAAATTCACCCCCGTCGCGTTCGCGGGCTGAAACGAGCCCGCACTGGGCGTAACGTTAGCCACCCCTAATTATTTCGGACGAGACTTTACAAGAGCGTCTCAACGCTCGATATCGCGGTCGGGAAACAGATTTGGCATATTGTATCGCGTTACTTCGTATACGCGGGTCGCGCCTCATTTAGCGCGCTTTTAATCGGTTCTCCGGTCCAATCCGATATCGGTTCTCCGGTCCAGCTGATGCCATAAAAGCGGACGGATCGATTCGCGCTTTCTCCGATGCCGAAAGAAAAGAAGGTAGAAGTAGAAGAGAGAGAGAGAGAGAGAGAGAGAGAGAGAGAGAGATATTCACAGACGGAAACATAAATGCAGACAAGATACAGTCTAATATAAAATGAAAGAAGAGACCCGGCTTTCCAATTCAACTCAATCTCGAAAGTAGTGAGTCTCTCAAATGAAATTTCCGTTCAAGAGAATCAGTTCCTTTCTCCAGCGATTATACGGAAGACTTCGTTGCTCGTTTATCTCGCAATTCGTAACTCGACGGAAACAATCACGTGTTGCAATCTCCGATCGATCGCAGGCAGGGCGCCATTAGCGTCCCGATGTTAAAAACGGCCATCGTTCTCGTCCTCCTCTTCGACTGCCGTGATGGAAACTACTATGACCGAAAGAAAGCGCGATAGTTCCGACCCTCTTATAATGTACCGCGTATATCACCTATAAAGTGGCATCACGTCATATTGGCGAAGGAAGAGGAGGAGAGAAGCGAACAACAGAGACTAAGCCGTCGGAAGACTAACGAACTTCGCCGGCGACGTGAAACGTATTTTTCACATTCAGGCGGCAAGCAACGACGCAGTCGCGTTGACGTGCGCATCCTTAATGACCGATTGTAGCCCGCCGAGTCGACAAATTGAAGCTGAGGCTCATTTGCTTAAAACGTATCGCGGGAATTACTGGCGGCGTAACACCTGCTGCTCCATTATAATAATTATAACCAGGCCGTCGTAATTTATTACGTCGGCTATGTCGCGCTACCCGCCAGCGTACTTGCGAAACTTACTCCGTGGATGTAAGTAATATAACGCGCTCGCGTTGCCAACAAATATGCTGCGCGACGCCGCGTGCTGCAGCAGCTTTTTACACGTTCTTACTATACAGAGCCGTGTACGAGAACGCGCGCGCTGAAATTCTACGAGTCACTTAAGCGGCGCGTTCTTCACGCGGGCTGAGATTCCCCTTCACGGGAGAATCTTCATGCGCGAGCGATTTTCGCGCGAGGCGCGATTTCTTGTTTCTTCTCTCTCTCTCTCTCTCTCTCTCTCTCTCTCTCTCTCTCTTTCTCTATTCCCGATCGACATTCTGCCATATCCGTTTCCGACTCATTCGCGCTCTGCGATACATCGATACATCGGTAGATGTGCTTTTTTTCGTTCCTGTTTTTTTTCTTCTCCTTTTTTTTTTTTTTTTGTATAAATTGCCGCGCGTTTCTATCGACAACGGTTGTCGACGAGTTAAAATTGCATTAACCGGACGCTCGCGCGCCCGGCTGTGTAGTTTCCGATAATTGATTCACGACACATATTCGCTGTGGTAAATACTAGTATTACCGAGTATGTCGGCTTTCCACTTCCAAAAGGAGGAGAGCAGAGGGACGGGGGAGTTATACGACAGGTGAAGGAAAATAAATCGTGGCTCGCTGCCGCGACCGTAGGTCCGAAAAGTTGGGAAAGTGCAGCGAAAGTCGCACACATCGGATGCATATGCCGTTTCAATGCTCACGCTCGCGCACACATACACACACACACACACAGATAGACGCGCACTTGCCCAATTTCGCTAATGCGTTTCGCGCTGGCCTATCCAATCTGTAGCGCACGGAGGCTGGCTGCACAAATGATGAAGTTGCAAGGCCGCGCGAGTCCCAGTTTAAAGCCTGACAAATGCCGCGTCCGCCGAATATCGCGTTTCCGGTTACGCTCCGCGATCAAATGGCCGCGGCGGCGGAATTCGTCGGGGATACCGCGCTAGAAAATGGCTTTTATCTTCTGATCTCGAACGTGCAATTTTTGTACGGGTCTCGTGTTATTCGCTCTGTCGCGAAAAAAATCAAGAGAGAGAGAGGAGAGGGAAGAAAAGAGAGAAAGAGAGAGAGAGAGAGAGAGAGAGAGAGAGAGAGAGAGTCACTTCTGACGTAAGCCTTTTCTGTTTTAGGTTAGTGATCCGGTCAATCCTCGTAAGCATGCGCCGTTGCACGATAAGAGACCAACTGCGGTTGCGCAAATTTACCCGATTGCACACACCACGTGAAAGGTACATTGTTCTCGTTCAATTTCGTTAAGTCGCTTGTTCGATTTATCGCTTGAAATTGCGATCAGAGTTTACCGAGGAATAATAATACACGAGAATGATTACACGTAAAAAATAACACACGCGAGATATCCGACTGCGGTGATGCGTGCAGAACGAGCGAGCAGTTGATCCGTTCTTGTGCGACGTTTTCAAAAACGTGATCTCGTCCGCATTCTACTCGCTCGTTGCTGTCGCCGTGAAAAAGATCTTCATGACGCCCCCTCTCCGATCCCTCTGCGGGAATTATATCGGCGCGAAACTACCACGATCACACTCGTCGCTCGCAGTCGCATCGCTGCGGATTGCGCACAACGCGCGCTGAGGAACGCGCGACATTTTACAGAGAAAATAACAAACGACAGCGGACGTGGACTAGCGTGCCGGCGCGTATACGCGCGCGCGCGCCGGAGGTACACGATAAATTTGCGTTTGCATAACAAATTTGCCACGCGAGCGTTTATCGGCCGGTAATTACTTTCGCACGGCGAAAATATTTGTATTTGGCACGCGACGAGAGACGGCGAGATGGCTCGCCGGCTCGCGTATTAGTACGGGAGCGGACGCGCGCGAAAACAATAAGCGGCCAAAGAGAGTGGGCGATTTTTGCGTTGCATTTTGAAATATCACGTTTCGGCGAGCGAGCGGCAAGAACGAGCGCGCGTGCATGAGCGCGGCGACGAGTGCCTACAGCGTGTGAATTATATTTCTGCGTCGGAAGTTTACATTTCGGATGATCGATACATCCATCGAGTGCGCGGGGGTTCGTCGAGAGCGAAGTGCTGACAAACGAGTTGGAAATGGTCGAAAATGTTTTCGGAGCAACGCTCGCGCGCAACGGGCGCCAGATGGACATCCCGCGTTTCGGAAATATTTTCGCGATGTCGATGCGCGATACGTATCTCTATTGTATCTCTATACGGCTATATCGATACGACGAACGCCGCGCGCGCGCGCGCGCGTGCGAATAGAATCTTTCGTTCGCGAGCCGCTGCAAACGGCTGCGCCGCATCGCGCATCCGCGAGTGTATCCAGCGGCAACAGAGGAAGGAAAACGAAAGCGTCCCCGGACGAGCGTTACAGTATAAAATAAATATGGTCCTTGCTTGAAGCGCGTTCTGTATATGCTGTTGCGTATCCGCGCCTGTGTCCGACGAGAGCTAAATTTTGTGTTTCTCGAAATAGACGAAATAGACGGGCGGGTTTTCAAGCGCCGTCGTCGTATACGACGCGGACACGCGTGTGTGCGATTTCAAAATTAAAACTGGCTCGAAGATAAATGCAAACGCCAGAGTTCTGAGATGGAGCGATGTAAATTTCTAGCAACGGTATAAAAGATTATATAATCTCGCGGCGGTATATCAACGCCAGAACGTTGATGAATTGATTTCATTAAAGAGAGATATAACGCGCATGTGTATAACGCGCAAGATGATCGTAGAAACATCCAAGACGGTCAGAATGTAATTGAACCGATTAATCAGCTTTTCAGCGAGCCGGCTATCAAATTTTCACGTCAAGGAGCGTTCAATTCCGTTGTCAGACACGTGTCATTGAAGGCATGAATATCTCTCGCGTATAATTAGCATTAATAACCGCCGTATAATGGCAGGTCCCGAGCTCACTAACCTCTATTTCGGTTTTCTCTATATCTCATTAAAAATGCTCGTGCACGTACGAGCCATGACGAGGAGCGATCCGCCTCGTCCGCGAATGCGAACCCAAAACTATCAAGTTCAATTTCCCTCCCTTCCAGCTCCGTCTCCTCGCGAAAAAGTATCGCATGCAGCTAATTGCTGATCCTCCGAATTTCCGCGCGCGCGCGCCTTGTTTACCCTCGACATCCTGTCGCTACTTCCTTTTTAATTTACCAGCAACGTTGGGCAAAAGTAATTACAGGTCGCGTGCGAAACGATGTTGCGGCGGACGTACGTCGGTACGAGCGAACAATCAGACGGGAGAAAGCACGAGGAAACGATAGCGTTTACGATCGAGTTTATCGGCTACCTCGTTACAGGCTCGTCGCCCGGCGCAGTTTCCTTTTTATTACTCTCACCTACATCATCGATTATCGCGGCGAAAAATTGCCGGCATTTGGCGCGGATTCGCGTCGTTTCTCAATCGGATGGCCACTATTATCATGTATGACGTCGCTCTGCGCCGTCGAGTTTCGCGTCGGAATGACTCCAGTCGCGTCTCGCCGTTGTTAACCTCCCGACAGTTCGAAGCAAAAATCTCCGACACCCAGACCATCCCGCGAACCTATTACAGCGGAGATTAGCGCGCATTAAATTAGAAGTTGTGCTCAGATACAGATACGGGTCGGGTGCCGTCGGCGATCGGAAAGTCGATTGTATTTTTGGATAATGTAATGAACGTCGAACTTCGCGTGAAATATGCATAACGGATATGAAATATCAGCCTCTCTTATTGGCCCGCGTCCATGATCTGTCGGTTATTCGCGGAGCGATCAGATAAGACCGAAAAACCAGAAAATTAATTCTCTCTATCAATCATGAGTAGACGTCTGCTCTCCAGTCGTTCAACTAACGACGACGCTTTCGTCTTTCTTGCAAGGCACCAGCATGTAAAAGCGGAGTTTCAATTTTCATATCGCGTGTCGCGACTAAGCTACGCCCGGTCTACTCTTTCGCGGTCTTTATAATGGATTTCACCGAGGTTTCATTATCGAGCGGACGGACCAATGCACCGTCACGTCAAGGACATCGTCACGTATGCGCGATCGACACCTTTAGCATATGCTGTGTATATCGCGTGGGCTGGAGGTGGGGTGAACGGAGGCAGCGATAGAATCTCGCACGTTTAGGGATTCTTTAGTAGGGAGAACGTATGTAGAACTCCCCGGTGGATTCTCCAGTGGGTCGTACGTTTGCCGGAGAATTTCATAGGTAGCACGTGTCTTTATGGTTTATGCGTCTGGCCGCGCCACGGATGAACCCGCCGAAGATATAGGATCGACATCGGCTGTGCGGTATTTTATTGTGCCCGGAGAGCACACCCCGCGATTCGATACCACAATAAAGTACCGGCGAAGCGCGCTTTCATTCCCGATGTCTGTCAAACGGTGCCGCCGATTGATTTTTTATGTGCGCAACTTTTTCGTCGGGGAAAGTTTGCTCGCGCTCGGCTTTCCCCGACGGCGATTTTCCGGCCAGCTTAGATTCCGACGGAATCCGCCGGATTACCACCGGAGTCTCATCGTCGGATATTATAAATCTGAGTTGTTTTGTTTTTCCTCTTCTATTTATGAACCGAGAGAGAGAGAGAGAGAGAGAGAATGAGAGAGAGAATGAGAGAGAAAGACACGTTTAATTGAAATCAGCTGCAAAGGACATTTTCGCAACCGTTCACGGCGAGAGATTGCGTAACACTACGCGCGGTGCGAAGCCAAAGCAACGCGATTCTCACCGAATTGTCGGGAGACCGGGTCGTTTTTAATCATGCGATTAGGCTCATCGTGGGACGACGATCGCGCTCGACTCGTTTTTAAACCGCGATACAACGTTTCAGAGCGAATAGAGCGGCGGAAGGAAACTCAGATGGGAAACTTATACCAGGCGATATCAGCGACGTTCTGGCCGGCTGCCCAATACCTCCGAGTCGTTTTCACTTCGTGATTCCGTTCCAGCTGTATTGACATCGGTTCCCCCCAGAGCCGGACGGTTAATACGCTCTCGATACTCTCTCGCTCCTCGCTTCCGGATCCCGACGTGGAGCTCTGGTCGTCGGAAGCTCTTTTGAATGGGGAGATTTTACAGAATGACCGGCTTGGTCGGCCGCGAAAATATCTGATGAGAAATGTAATCGTCGAATGGACGGACATTCCTTTTCCTATTTTTTAATTTCCGATACTGCGCAATATGTCGATGAAAATATTTTTTCCAATCCACCTCCTTCCTTTGCGACATAATGTTTTTGATGTTTATTTTTGTGCATTTTGTACATTTTGATAAATGTTTATCGAAAATAATGAATTACAATGCGCGTTTGAAATGAGTAATCCATTCTTTTTTTCAACGATAAATTTATAAAGTAATTTTCATTAGTAGCCGCGATGTTGCGAATAATTATTTAATGTTTTTCCTCCGTGTTGATTGTTTTAAAAAAAAACTTGGAATTATCTAATATTTAAATATCTCAATATTCCGTCCTAACTGTGTATTAATTATATAATTTTGTTGAAAGTCCAGTACACGAGATAAATAAATATTAAATAATACAATAAAGTGCGGCACATATGGAAAATTTGTTGCTCAAAGGAGCAACAAATCTTTATCTTCATAATTTCTTTTTTATTTTTTTAAACGGTGAATAACCATTTATAATATCAAATAAGAACGACAGCGTTGTGCCTCATGATTCTCCATTAATCCTTCAAATTTGCCGGAGTTTGAAACAAATTTTCGTCCGGGAATCTGTTCGATTAGCTAGCTGACGCGCTTCTTCGTCTTCGTTAACGATACCGGCCTTATCAAACAAATCACTCGCGCGCGAAGCGAATCGTCGTGTTTCATGCGTCTTCGATCCCCATCTCGGTATTCAGATGTCAATCTCCGCGGGACGAATTCCGGAACGAGAAATTCGCGCGGAATTCCCATCAGTCTGCATGGCGCGGCCGTAAATTGCGTATCTGGCAGGGAATCAAGGGAGAGTCTTCCAGTCACGCCACATTATTTTCTGCGCCCGACGGTGTACAACGAGGTGTAACGACGAGTACCGGGAGAAGTTTTCTCGGCAACGCGCTGCCGCGGCCGGTCGTCACTTCTCGCTTCAAGAGAGCCTTAATATCACCGTAATTTCGTTTATCGCGAGACGAGCGACGCAAGCTATCGTCAATTTATATCGCGCGTTCATGGAAGATAACAAATAAAATGTTCAATGTGTTGTCCAAAAAAATCGGCGTTGATTTATACGTCGTTTATGGTTAGCTCGATCACACAATTAACTATTTTTACTTTGAATCTTTTAAATAATTAATGTTGGTCATTTTGTCAATCTAAAGTGATCGATTCGACAGGAATCGTTGCGATCGTGCTTACTGTTGTTTCTTAGAATTTACAATTATCTTTCGTTGCATATTTTATGTCGTAAAATGCCACTGGTCTCTTTCCTTCCAATGATTGGATATGTCTCACGCGATATAATTCACTTTATGAGAAATACTTAGAAAATTAGTAACTTTGAGTACAGAGTCTACAATTATGACTCTAAACATGTGTAAAGAAGAAAGAAAGAAAAATAGTATGATCAAAAATTCTCCCTCGTACTCCGTGATTCACTCAAAGTCGGCTCGCTAAAACGTAACGTAACGTTCGCTACGGCAGAATGAATAATATGAAAGAGGTTTTATGGCCATAATGCCGTAATGAATCTCTACTCTTTCCAAAATATATCGCCGCCAGTTTTGCGTCGCACGTAGCCAGATTGCTGCACCGTGAAAAATACCTCTACGCGAAATGCAGCGGCAAGACAATTTCGTCTCGGCAGGGGATAACGCTTACCTCTCTCGGAAATGGCAAATTTTAGCGCACGGTTTTATTCGATGAATTTTATTAAATCAACGTTGCGGATGTTGCGACGGACTCTCTCTTTCGAAGCACGCATCCATCAAATCTCGCGAAGCAACGCGTCGCACGCGTCCAGTAATTTATTTACTCCGCGCCGTAAAAATAAAAATGGTATGCATTGAAAGCGTCACCGTTGATTCAAAGCCCGATAAAATGTCACGTGCGCCAAGCGAAAAATTCTATATCCCTTTTTTCACTTTTGTTTTTATTTTTTGTCAAGGGAATCAGGTTCAATTCCGCGTTCCTGACGCGTGTCGTCGGCGGAACGTCCCTCCTTTTCTTCTCTCACTATTTTTTTTTTCATCTGCTGCGGCTGTCGTTGGCCGTTTCGCTCGTGAACAGCCATTCCTTCAAAACTCATAATCGTGCTCTCTGATCGAAGATTTATTAGACGCGCATGCGGAGGTCGCGCGTATGATAAATCGGCGAAATCTTATTAAGCCGGCGCATGGCAACATATTGCAAAATAACCGGATAACACATCGCATCGAGACGACTGCCAGAATCTCGTTGCGAAAGCCGAAGGATATCACGCCCAACGATCATTAGAGATCATAAAGAAGCGTGGTTGTTTGCGTAAGCGCTATTGGAGGAAACACACTAAAAATAGTCACACGAAATTGGATTGCACAGCGTGACGTTTCGAGCACGTGGCGACGAGCTTTGTTTCCCGACGTTGCTTCTCGGCAAACGCAACCTCCGGGGCAAATTCATATACCACCTTCGGGGATAGCACCGGCGGCTCTCGCCTAACGGTGGGTTCTAGCCTAACACTATATTTTGAGCCGTATGATGTCCATTCGCGGATGTAACGTTAGGTACGGGTGTATAATGGCAACGATACGTTATCCGCGACGCGTAACACGAGAACTCGGCTCTGTTACATTATTTATCACTTCGCGGTCATTTGTACGGCTCCGAATATTTTCCGCCGGGCAGATGGACGCACCACGGCGCTCCTCCCTGTTGGACTAATTTGAACTTCGTCGGGCGCGTCGCTGCGGCAATGTAAAAGCGAATCAATCGTCGGCCTCCTGTATGTTTTTGATGGGCGATTTCAGTTACGCGTCGGCCGGTTCGGTCGCGCGATTCGACCATCATTCGCGCGACGAGTGCGCGTCGTCTCGGGACTCCCGCTCTTCGCGTTTGACGATAACGGCAATTGGCAACCGCCATCGAGATTTATCGTGAAGAAACCGCGACTCCACGGGAATCGGCGAGGGATGGAAACAACGATGCGACGATTTATACATCTTCGCGGAGGACCCGAAGGATCCCGATCGCGGAGGTCGTAATGGCCGTAAATTGCGCGGTTGTCCGATCAGATAATTAAAAATCGATAACGGAGAAATGCGCATTTCACCCCCTCGCCAACTTTTGCGCCAACTTTTGTATCTTTCTCTTTCTCCCTCGTCGAGTCCCCTCGCGACGCTACCTCGGTCGTTATCTTTTTGCGCGCACCGGCATCCTTTTCTATGAATCCGTAGATTTCTCTCTCTCTCTCTCTCTCTCTCCTTCTCTCCCTGCTCCTGCTCTCGTCCCATATTACTCGCCGCCGCTCGGTTTCTTTTACCCCCGTCTCGGTCACCCGTCTCGAGTCCTTATCGATTTCAGCCGGTATACAAATCCACCTTCAGGTAACATTAGTCACTCCGCGCTTCCACTGACACACAGTGGTGTTCCGGCCGGCGGAGCCCGGCCTCTGCTATATAGCTGGGTCCCGAGATACGTCGCTATAGAATCAACCCTTCTCGCGGTGGTACGCGTTCACATGCGCACATCGGCTTTCGGCACAAGCTATCTCTCTCTTTTACCCTCTTTCTCTCTCGTTTTCCAGGATGGTAACCATGTGTTGCCATCCTCTTTCTCTTTCCTCTTCTTCTTCTTCTCTCTCTCTCTCTCTCTCTCTCTCTCTCTCTCTCTCTCTTCCTCTCTCGTTCTTCTTGTCTAGGCCTTACCCTCCGATGCCCACACACGTATACGCATCAACACATACACAAGCGCACGAGCACGTGGGCGCGCGTTCACGTGTGTACGTCACCTACTTACGTAGCTGCCGCCTATCTCTCTCTTCCACCCCGGTGACAGTTACAAACGACGCGTTATCTATAAGGATTGTACGACGAGAGGGCGAAAATGGGGAGCACCTGCTCGCTCCATATCCGTCCTGGCGCCAACCCCCTACGAATTCCTTCGCCCCCGCCCTCCTGCTCCTCGCTCCGTAACCTTCGACGTCATCTCCGCCCAGCCGTCGCGATCGTGCGTCTCTCGCTACTCTATAAACTCGTGTCAATGGGAACGCAATCACCTTCAATCCTTTTTCGAGGCGCCATGTTCAAGGAGCACACGAGGGCAAGGGACGATAGGTAAAAAGAGGTAGGCCAGAGGGTGACTCGGCCGAAGGTGGAGAACGAGCGACGGCTTCTGTATACAAATGGGAGAGCTGTCCTGGGTCGAGATTAAGTCGAGACGTCGGCCGGGCCGGATCGCGCACGAATATCTCTCGCGGATTTACCAGAGATGCCTCCCGGCCTCGTCCTTTGCATATTTTGATATTTAGACTTTAACAACAACGTTCACAATTAGGGACATATACGAGACTTGCCATAATTTCGCGCTACGAGCCGCGTCGCTCCGACGGCTTTTCACGTCTTGTGACTCGACCGGTCTCTTCATGGAAAGGCAACTTCGAGAGCCTCTCGCCGAGGATTACCCCGACGCGCAAAGAAATTTTCATCTCGCGACTGCAGCATCGAGAGGTCTCGTTTGTACATTTTTTTCCTTTTTATTAGCGTCCGTTAACTTTCTGCCGGAACCTGGTCGCAGCCGAGCTTGACCCTCCGCTTACAGTATCGGGGGCGACAAGCGCGGTCTAGAAAACGACAAAGCCGCTCAACTTCGCGCGTAACCTAGTCGGACAGTTGAGCGTGGATGAAGGAATTGGCCGTAAGAGTTGAAATTCTGCTCACCTCGCGCTCAGGAAGCAGGTCTGCGCGACGCGGCGCGACGCGACGTGAACTTCGCGAGAGCCGCGAATTCCCCGATGCTGGTGCACTCGGGTAAATATAAGCGTGACGCGAATCTTGGCAGCGGCCGCGCGACCCACCGTTTTCTTCTCCACCCGCACTCCATCCATTACTCGGACTGAACAGGTGTGCGCGTATTATTGGCGCGAGCCAGCCGGAGCCAGCCTTTCTTCTCGTTCGCGACGTCTTCGGGCCTCGCCGCTTTAATTTACCGCGCCGAGAGTACGTCGACACCAGGAAATATTCGCTCGTGGCGAAGAGTCGCGTGGTCGGATGACGAATGCGGAATCGTCGCGGAAGGGCTCGTCAAAGGGGGAACCGACGCGAGGGTCCGTCGGGAAATCGGCCGAGGCTGATGAGACTACGTCCCTCCTCTCGCCCTTCCGTCCTCAGTTTCCCCCTTTGCGAAGTGTGCGTCTCTTTTTTCCCATGTTCGATCCCCGCTCTTGCTTAAAATTGCGTTCTCGTGGGCCGTGCGCGAGTAAAGCGTCGCGACGACGACGACGACGACGACGACGTCGTCGTCGTCTCGAGATCGCCGAACGAGAAAGATAGGAGCGGCAAATCGGCCGTGCGAAAAAGAGCACGACGAAAAATTGCTGGACGTGCGTCGGCGCGTAAGGGAGCCGAGCACTCTGCTTTCAAGTGTATTTCGAGTCGAAGAATTTTGGCAAGGTTCTCGCTTTCTCTTTCCAACCGCACGCTGCGAATGACGCGATACGCCAGACGCGTGGCTTTTTTTTTTTTTTCTTTTATTCTCTCTCTCTTTCTCTCTTTCCATCTCTCTCTCCATCTCTCGTGCATCCGTCGTCGTCGCAGCTGGATTTATTTTGCGACGATTATCGGACGCGCGACGGCGGCGAACGCCGCCGGAGACGATGATGTGTTCGCGCGCGCGGCGTAAGCGCGCTCGCGTGAACGTTGATAACAGAATAAACGCTCGTCGCCAATTACGATTTCACAGGCTGAGCTGACAAGTGACGCGCGTTGTGCGTGATAAGTGCGGCAAACGCGACAGCTCGTATTTACACGCGGAAGTCAACCGTCAAATTGAATAGTGTAACGTAATATGCGGTTTGCAGTTAGGAACGGGCGTCCCGAGCTTGCTTGTGCACTTTTAACAGTTGACTCAATTACAGCGCGCAGTAGCGTCGTTGATTGCCGGTGGTACGACGCGGCGCAAATTTAATTACACGACCGTGCTTTACGCACCCGCGCTCCATTATCTTCAACCGAAATAATAATCACCACGTTTTTCGCAGATTCGGGGCCAAATGTCGAGGAATTATTTCACCGCCGCCGTTCGCACGCGCGTACATTTCGTTATTCTGTTTTGCGCGAGGTATCGCGCGGTGCGTTTAATTTTTTTATTCGCAACGGGAATATTTCATTTCTTGCCGATCGAACCGCCGAGTCGTCCCGAGATACCGATACAGACACCGAGAGAGGAGGCGAACGCGTTTATTTTTCGCGCCTAGCCGCGAAAAATAAACGCTTTCACGCTATCACCTCGCTTGTCCCGCCGACGCTCTCCCCCCGCTCGCCGCGATTTTCCCGAAACTAAACAAACATCGCCTTGCTAGATAAGGGCGAAAATTCGCGAGATCCGGGCCGCTCTCTTGCGCGTAAAGCCATAGCCGCGACGACCGGTAATCACCTCGAAAGTAAAAAACTTTTGCAATTAGTCTAATGTGAGATCCGACCGAACGAAGAAACGAACGAACGAACGAACGAACGAACGAACGAAGTTTCAGCTTGACTCAGAAACAGAAACCCGATCCGGGAATAACGGTCGTCTCTCATTTGGACGATCGTTTCTTTTCAGTTGGGTATCCGCGCGGAAAGGAGAACGCGCCGACTTTTCTCTCCCTCTATATAGTTATAATGCCCCAGTTACGCTTCCAAAGTCCGCGGGAAAGATAGCTTCCTCGTATGTGCAAGCGCGCGGGCGGGCGCGCCTAGTGTGGCGAAACTTTCACTATTAAATACTAATTCGGCCGGGGAATCTCCCGGGGTAGCGCGCCGTTTCCGTTTCGAAACCGGGCCGTGCAAACAACGATGCGGCTCCTTCGACGACGTACGTACACGAAGGAGGAGGCGCGCGCATACACTCTCGGGCCCCCATCGATCTCGGATACATGTACAGACGTCGGTAATTACTCTCGTATCGTTACTAATTCGCTATTAGATCGATAGATAGGTACGATTACACGCTCTCGTCTGCGTCCGGAGGGCGCAATCCCGCCGTTGCCCGACATTCCTTTCGTCGGGGAGTGACGGAGCACGCCCCGATGAATATAATATATAATATTGACACGGCGTCCTCTTAACCGCGAGATTCGCGGTTTCTCGCATGTGTATGTACGTATATGTGTGTCCTCGTGGCACACCCCCCTGCTGCCGACTAATTCGCGACGTCCGGCTCGAATCGCTCTTGGGATCGCATAGTTTCCGATGCTGAGACGCGAACGGATACCAAGCGGCGCAGTGGCCCTTACGAGAATCGAATTCTCGCGCGTTGGCATCGAGTCCTCGCGCAATTTTCCGGGAGACTGGTCGCCGTGGTGCGCGTCCAAGAGGTCCGCGATCCGAAAATCCAAGGTATCTTCCCGAAATTAACGCAACCGATCCAACGTATACAACGGGATATCCTTTTCGGCGCCGGGCCGGCGCGGGCGCTCGCTGATGGGGGCTGGCCCTTTGAAATCGTAGAGCGAGCAACTGATTAAAAACGGAACGCGCCGCGCTCTTGCGCCGCCGCGGTGAAAGGATTTTCGTGTAAACGCGCGTAGGGGTTCGTTCGTGAAATAATATCACTGTGATTACGAAAGACGAGAACGCGCGCGCACGGGGTGCACACGGGCTGCCGTTCCATCAAAGCGATTCGTCGCGCACACAACTGTCGCGAATTAGGGTCAGCCCGTGTCGCATAAGTCCTGCCGTAGGTCCGCGTCGATAAATATCGACGCTGCGTAGTCCCGCGCGCGCGCGCGCGCGCGCGCCGCACACAGAGCAGGGAAAGAGAGGCAGCGAGAGGAGAGAGAAAGAGTGAGGGGGCGGCGAAATAGAGGAGGAGGGAGGAGGGCGAAATAGAGCGATGCGGTGTGGGTGAGGACGGGCGGGGGTCCGGGTTTGGGGAAATACGAGCCACGTACTGTAACCCTTCCACTATCGGCACAGCGCTTCGATGGGGATTGGTCACGGTGTATGTGGATCGATATCTTTATTACGATATCCCGCGTGTCGTCCCAGGCCGAAATAATGCGATAGTTGCGGAGATAGACACGTACAAAGCACCCGGCTACTACTGCTAGCTGACGCTCCGCTCCGGCTAGTAACGAAGTCCGCACGGGGCAAGGACGTTCACGTTAATTTCTCGACTTTTTGCCGAATCTTACGCCTCTCCGGCGGCGGCGGCGGAATTAGCATCGACGCGCGTATGCTTTTGTGCGTATCGCAATGTATCGTTAGCGGCTCGGAGACGCATCGCGCGAGACGACATGGTCCGTCCGCGTCGGAAGCATCCTCTTGGACGCGGCGCGTGGCTTGTCGATAAGATCTCGCGAGTCGTCGAGCCGCGAGAGAGAGAGAGAGAGAGAGAGAGATTTCCTTATCAAATTTGCGCTTATACGATACGACGAGTCGCTGTGAGTGGATCGCGCTGTGTACGTATCGAGTCGCTCATGGCGGAAGTAACTCGATGTACGCCGGATCCACCGCGTCGCCAGGGGTGGTCGCGCGCGACGAGCTCCGCCATCGCTCGGGATCAAGCGAGAGTCTTGGCGAGACTCGAAATCACCGAAGACCGAAGGTGATTCGGTACAACGGAGTCAGTCAGCAGACAAGTGGGTTCTACGGATATCCTGCGGGAATACCTTCCGAGAGCGAGAGCGAGAGAGAGAGAGAGAGGGAGGGAGAGAGACAGGAGGGAAGAGGGTGAGACTTGGTGGTGAATGCGCGAGATGACGTATACTCTCGGACAAATATTATTTTCCATCGCGAATGCGCACGCGCTCGAATGCGCCCGAGAGCGGCTTAAGCGAGTGCGTCTTCGTCGACGGCGCGATCCCGTCACGGTTCACTTAATTTCTCATCTCTGCCTCTCGCTCTCGCTCTCTCCCCCGCGGCGGCATACCGACGACGGTCGCGGCGCACTGCATTATTCTCCCTCGCCCGAGACATGCAGTCGAGATGTAAAACCGATTTACCCTCTCCCCAGGCTACGATCCGCTCGCGCTCGCATGTGGTACGTACGTCGGAAAAACGCAGTCGTTCCGCGACTGCCGCGCGTGGAATCCCGACGCGAGCGCCGTAAGATCTCCCTTGTCGCGAGGATCGGATTATTCCGCTTCGTGATAATCCAACATTGTTCCGACGATGGGAGCGCGTTGTCGGTAGCGCAAGTGCGTTTTCCCCGTGTCGCTCGCGCTAAGAAGCGCGTTCCGGCCATTGTTACGTCACCCGGGATAGTCGTCCGCGATTCTGATAAAAGCAGTCTCGACATTTTACTTCCGGCTCTCGTACTAATTTTAAGGGAATCCGACGATCAAACATTCAGGCGGATTCAACGTGCAATATCCTTCCGCTGCTTATTCTCGTACATCCGACTGATACGTTTAAATGCCAACTGGATTACGCCTGAAATAATTGAAATATTCATGTCCCGAGACACGTTACGTCGCGTTGGATCTTTTGTCTTTTTATCTCCCTTCCTCTTCCCCCCCCCTCTCTCTCTCTCTCTCTCTCTCTTTTATTCTCTCTCTTTCACACGACGACAATACCGCGTCATATTTTATCGATTATTTCGGCACTGTTATTACTTCCGCGAAAATGCCGGCACGCTGGTATCGAGAAAAATCGGAAGGACAGGTGCACTGTATACACGAATCCACATGAAAGAGTTCGCAAATCGACTGAAATATTCACGATGACGCCGCTCGAAACCGTCGCAGAGAAACGCCGCGCGCGTGCGAGGCACGCCTTTTACGGTTCCGGGCGAGCAAGAAGGGCGAAAGAGGACACAAGGAGGTGGAGAACAGCGGCGACGAGGGGAGGATCGCTTTCGCGAGTGCATATGATCGTCTCGGTTTCTCTCGGCGAGGGTATCGCGTTGCAAAAACAGTCGGAAGCGCGACGCAGTGCAACGCGACGCAGCGCGGTATACGGGCTTTTTCGATTCATCCCGCAGCGCGCGACTTCGGAAAAGTTGGATGCTCCGTGGCCGACTTTCGCCAGAGAGCCAGAGACGCGCCCGAGAAAGGGTTGTCGATGGTTGCGAGCACGGCTCGAATAAAGAGAGAGAGAGAGAGAGAGAGAGAGAGTGAGAGAGGGGGGGGGAGGTGGGAGAGAGGGGAGAAGGTGAGAGAGAAGAAAGAGAGTGAAGGAGAGAAAGGGGGAGGTCAGAGATCGGACAGAATATTCCATCGTGGAAAAACGCGGGCAGAGAGGAAAGGCCGAAGATTACGCTCCGCCGCGGTGCGCTTTTGAGGCGTCGAGGTCGAGCGTCCCGTAAAAAATGTTATTAAAATGTGTTTGGAGTTGCCAGGGGGAAAAGACGTTATGAATATTAAGCGGGCTCTAGGAGCGCGTGATGCACCGCTATCTATATCGATATATGCGCAGGTTCGCAAGCACAAGCAGCCGCGCATATGCCGCCGCGAGATTGATTCCCCCGCAGAAACAAGCGGATTCATTAGAGCGCGTTGAGCGATTTCCCCCCCCCCCTCCCTTGCCATCCGAAGCCGCCCCGCCTCTTCTTCCCTTTCGCTCTTTCTCCCTGTCTCGCGCGTGGGAGAAAGGTGCCCTCGACCGGGCGTTTTAAATCCTCATGATAAAAATTATAATCCGTATATTTGTCGAGCTATCCTCTCGGCGGTACTTTAATGCGTCACAATTTTTTTCTATCTCCCACGAGCGAGTAACGCGATATTCATTTTCATGTTCCTACAATTTATCTAAATGCCTTCCATCTAATTATGCGGGATTTGTTAAAGCGTCGAGCGTAATCCCTCTCGCTGTTTATAGAATTGAAGAAAAAAATGGGGAGGAGGAAAGAGGGAATATTCCTCCGCCGATAAGGACGAAATGCGTATTAAATGTATATTGTTGTTCTTTGAACGCGTACCTTTGCGCTCCCACCTCCCCCGCCCCCCTCCCCCTCCTCCCGTGGCACGTGTAACGCGATAATTCTCCCTTTCCGTGTCCGCGGAAATTTCTTTAATCTCGCTCCTTTTAATTAAGTTGTTTCTATTACTGTTCGCCTCTCGGCGAACCTCCGTCTGGATTTCTTACGGCGAGATAACCCCAGCGAACACGGAGCTTTTTATTTCACCTTCTCTTTTTCGTTTTTAATAACTTTTACCGGTTCGGACGAATCGGTCGGAACAAAGACCAAAAGACTACCAGAAAATCACGCTGCTGGTCCGCCCACTTGGTATACCGGGCAACGTTGTGCAACCATGCGCGAGAAAAAACGAAGAGAGAGCACGGGCTTCTCTTTCCCCTTATCTATCTATCTATCTATTTATCTCTCTCTCTCTCTCTCTCTCTCTCTCTCTCTCTATATATATATATATACACACACATATATATATGTATCTCCCTCTTCGTCGCTAGCGACGGAAAAGGAAGCCTTTTGTTCCTTTGCCATGGGCCACGACCGGGTTAATTAATACTACGGGATAACCCGAACTTCACTCGGCCGGTCGAAGTCGTTGCACCAGAAGCCGGCTAGTACATCGTGAGCTGGATGACTTTCTGCATGCGCTAAGTTTCCGCGGAAACTCGAGTAGTGGTCGTTCACCGGCACCGGCCGTAACCTGCCGGAACTTGTTAAATGCGAGAGAAAATATCAGAGTACGTTATTACGAGAAGAAGTATATTCAGCGTCGTTGGCCTTTGTTTTTTTCTTTCGGGGGAGGGGGAGGGGTATTTCGCTCCGCCCCTGTGAATAATTGTGTTATGTAAAAGGAACACGAGAGAATCTCTCGGAAATCGACAAGCTCGATTCAACGCGAGAGAGAGAGAGAGAGAGAGAGAGAGAGAGAGAGAGAGAGAGGAGCGAAATAATGAAAATTTTAACGCGTCTATTTGATAATAATTATCGACGCGTTTCATTTCGTTATTACGCGGCTCTCGACGTACCTTCACCGCGGGCTCGCTGCTAACTTTTCCGGATCGCGGGTGTGAGTGTTTCGTGTTCGTGACGGATTTATCGGTTCTCTCTGGTCACGCAGACAGACGAGCCACACTACGTTAACTACGGTATACGGGCACGCGGTTATAACGTTCATTTATTAAATTTGCAATAATCGCGATCCTACCCGCCCCCATGCACCAAGGCAGACAAGTGAACTGTCTGACGAGTCGTAAGACGTACGGTGGAGGCGAGCGGCCGGTTAATCTGCTTACTCTCGCATTTAACCCATGTTCTACGCTAGCTATTTTAGATGTAATTCCCGACTGACGTAAATGAGATTGCATTATTAACGTAATTGCCGGCGAGCGTTCGAACTGGAGTCGCTTTGCTAAAAAGGGCTCGCAGCCGGGTACAAAGGGCGCTTTCTTACGACCGTCACGACGCGACAAAACGACAGCAAACGGAAGTAAAGTAAACATTAATAACGAAGCGAAGTAATGAAGTGGACGCTAAACGAGAATTCGTAAGCTTTCTGGAGAATCCAATTAGAATGCGAAACACGCCGGCGCCACGGCCCTCTTCCCTGGCACTGCGGTGTTCCGGCGGACATTATTGCACGAGTAATAATACATCTACATGACAATGCAATTAAAGATTAATACCGCTATAGAGACACATCTTTATCGCACAAAATAGTATTTGAGCGTTCCGGAGGTGGCTATAAACGGACTGTGGAAAAGAGGCGAATTTGAAAATTAATATCCGATGAACAGAGCAGGATTTAAATCGTGTCCTGGCCGGACAGTTACGTCTTAATTACGATACCAATCAGATTTGTGGTTCTATTCGAGTATTTCAGAATTCTTATATTTCGGGAGATTTCTCTCAGGAATTTCAGCACGCGAATGATCTCGCTACGATCAGCTCAGTTTCACATTAATTGTGCAAATTCCGTCTAAATTAAGGCACCAATGACAAGTCTCGAAATGTAACGTTCTAAAAATTAATAAGAAAAGACGGAAAAACACAAACTTATTTTAGGATTATTTAATATTCGATTATCTCGATTCAAATATTCTCTCTCTCTCTCTCTCTAGCCTACATTTAATCTCTATGTTTAAAGTTCACACACAAATTATTAATTATATATAAATTGAATCTATATGTAATTATATTTAATTATGTTGTATTTAAATTTAATGTAATTATAAATTGAATAATAATGCAATTAATTTAAATGATTTACACACAAATATAGATGAAATTTCGTGCGATAACAAAGTATAAAATAATTTTAGAAAAATTAGTAGGTAAATGAAACAATAAACTTTTCTCTTTCATCGTCTCTTTATTATTACTTTTTCATTAACATTGAATTATCAATGAAATTTGCAAATTCAAAACAAAAATGTAAAAAAGGAAAGCTGAAGAATTTATCGCCGACTTTTTCTATATCTTCTATATCGGGCGTTCTGTATTCTATTTCGGAATTAGCTTTTGCTTGTCACCGAGGCTCCTCGGTGACACTTGATGCCTCCATGCAAAAGTACGAATCAATCGTAAAAACGGATTGTAAATCGATAACCGTACGTTAATATAATAATCAACAGCAGTCGTAGCAATACACCACGGATGAAACTTTCCATACGTAATACTCTGAAAATTTTGAACCATCTTGGAAGTGCGAAATGTTTCGAGAGTGTTGATTTGTTGTCGTCTTCCGAACGCTGAATATACAGCGTCATTGATCGTTGCCCTTGGCTAGGTGACGGGCATACCGCGACGTGTAGTATGTATGTCGATATGTTAGTTACGATTCCGTCGCTCCGCGGAGATGTTGCGTCAGATGTCGAGATATTTAATCGTGCTCTTTCGTCGGCATCGCGTTCATTAATGCACGTGTTTTTTCGATCAAATCGTACCTACACGAATATCGAATATACGAACAGTATTCACAATACGAAGCATCCTGGAGCAGAATGTTAAATCGGCAGACAGAACGCCAGGATGTGAGAGCAGTGCTACATCATATATTTTTACAGGTTTGCCAAATAATTTATCACGTTAATTTAGAATATTTTCGATCGTAACGGGCATTTGACGAATTTAAAAATGAAATACCTGAGTCAAAAATCAGACAGATATTCATAATTTATTATTACATTCATTAATCGGCCACAATTCATAGCTTCGTGAATTATAATTAGAGATTATAATAATTAGTAGACTATTCGTGAATAATCGTAGCTTCATGAATCTCGGAAGGTTCATTGACTTGTACCCATTTTATTTTAGAGAAATATTAATACAAATAATCAAATGACGATCTACCGATACGAGTCTATATATAGTTATACTATCAATAAAAAGTTGTAAAAAGAAAACTTGAAACTATGATTATTTTATAATCTTTTATAATCTTTTATATATCGTGTGAGTGTTAATTTTGTTTACTACTGAGAATGTTTCTTGAGCCAAAAGTTCCAAAATGTTTTCACTTACCAACGTCTTCTTTCACTTCTGTTACTATCACTATTTTCATATGAAACCCAAATTTAAATATATATTTATCTTTTTACTCAACATAATTTGTTGAGTTAATCGGGAATCAAAATTTCGATTTGGGAAAAAACAATTGACGGAAGCAGAAGAATATTTATTGTTAGCGATAGCCAACGTATCTCTATTTTTATAAGGATAATTATTTCTGCTATTGATATAGAAAACTCTGATGTAAAGGAAATATATGATATAAGATTTATACATCATATGATGCGTATTTCGTATTATCACTCGCTGCAACTTTTTACACTTGACCGACCGATGATTTAACGGAAAAATGCAAGAGTAACCTAGTAATAACAAACATATCGATATTTTTATGAGGATAATTATTCCTACTCTTATATTCTCGTATAAGAAACACGTGATGTACGCGTTATACGATACGGATATCGTATATGTACATATTACTCGAAGCGACTTTTTCCACTTGACCTTCTTAACCCGCTGAGCGGGTCACAATCTAAACGAGCGATCGACCGATCGATCCCTTTTTTCACCACAATGAGACCTTTCATGAATTCCCTACTCATTGTGGAGCAGAAACTAAAACTCCCGAGAGCTAATCTCCGCTCCTCGCTGCAAAGTTCTAAAAAGTTCCCCTCTCCAAACGGCAACTTCGCCGTCAACGGCACGCTCTTAGGGGGTTAGAAAGATACGCGCTCGCGGGGAAAGGGGAATCGAGCGCGATCGGCTACTGGATTCCAACGGAGACAACGTATACCCATGCTCGCAAAAATCGAAACTCGGGAGAAAAATATCGCCCCGTTCGGTTACGCATTCGAAACTCTCCTTCCCGTCGGCTGGCGCGTGGCGTTTACCCGCGAGAGTTTGCCGACTCATAAATATTCCGGGTAACTAACGTTATTATTATTTAGTCTCGCACACACACACACACACATGCGCGCGGAGTCGGTTTTTCGAGTCCGCTTCCGAGAGCTACATGCTCTTGCCCTTTCATAAGCTATAAATAACGTGCGTGTAATCATCGGGGGGTGCTATTTCGTTCAATTTTTACGCTTCGACGCGTCCAAGTGCTATCGCGTTAATGCCCATACGAGACAATTCGAAGAGCATTCCGAAGAGCAAACAAGTATGAACATTCACATGTAGGAAACGAGCTCCACGTGCATTTTTTTTCGTGCAGCTTCCCTCCACAGACAGAACGGCGGTGTTGTGAGGAACGCGATGCGCTATCGTTCAAATACCGATGGAAACGCGCGCGAGATGCCGAATAGAATGTATATCTCGGGAAAATATTATTTCGATATCATTCCTCGCTGCCTTACGTTTTTTGTCAGTTGCGCAATATTCACCTGTTGTTTCGCTCTCTCCTTGTTTTCAATTCTTGTTAACGCGCGTATCAATATAGTCATACATCCGGCGTTCCCCAAAACGGGAAGCGCGGGCTCCCCGCGAGCATGCCGGAGGAAAATGGAGATGTCTTAAATTGAATCTTAAATCTTCCTCTTTCTCTGTCTCTTCGATTGTGCGCGTTTTCTTTCTCTCTCTCTCTCTCTCTCTCTCTCTCTCTCTCTCTCTCTCTCTCACACACACACACAAGGCGCGCGCACTCGCTATCGCGAACTCACATATCGGAAACGGTTTACCTAAACTTTGGCGCGGATCGATTTTACAGTTCGAGATGCGGCGTTTGTAAATGACAAAAGCGACGACCTCGATGCTTTGCGCAGCTGCCGATATCAATATCACGTCGCAACTGTGCACGGCAAAAATTACAGCGCGCGCAGTCATGCATACTCGACTCATTTTTCAACGGAAACTTTGCACAAGTGCGCGCCGTTGCCCCTATTATGCATATACATTTTGTACCTTGTACGCAACTGCACGTTATCCTTGGCAATAATGCAGAAGTGTATCGCTATTAATTTTTCTTCGCAATTTGTGCCGTAATTGGCAGTCATTACGTAAGCGTGAGCCAAGAATTCAAAGCGCCGGCAGCTCGAAGGCAGCGAATATACTCGCGATGCGGCGGCGGTCATTACGGAGAGAAGGACGCGAACGTACGGGAATTCATCATCACAATCGGCATTCCTTGAACGCGCGTCCGCGCGGCGACCGGTGCCGCGCTCTGTCACACGCGCGGGATTCAACGGTCGTTCCTCTTGAAAACGCTCGTCCCCCTCCCCTCCTCCCCCCCGCCATGCCGAGAAAAACGAGCTTCGCTAGGAACGCTAGGAAAAGTCGACGTAGAACGAATGAAAGATTATCGATAGAGCACACGACGCTTATATTTATCGTCGCACTTGTAATGGCTATTATCATTCGTAATTCCCCGCTCACCGTGTAATAATGATAAGTCATTGGCGGAATTGTAGCCGCCAATAATAATCTAATCGCGCTAATGTGGCGCAGCGGCCGGGCCGCGTACGGATCCATTTACGTGAATTCGCGCGATGTTTCCGATAAGTCCTGTCGCGCTCGCGGCCAGTCATGACTGTTTTATCATATGAATCTCTTTATCGATGTCACGCCGGATTAATCGACAGCGAATTAATTCGCGCACGGACATATGCGCGAAACGACGACTGTGGCGACGATGGCGCGACGTCAACGACGACGAGAAAGCGATTCGCGCGGAATGATAGAATGTGCTTCGTGGTCGCTACGAGCCGACTTTGCATTTCGCTGCTACGTCGCAGCGGTGTGACGTACCGCGGCCGGTCGATTAAAATTTCGCGAGTTCGCTTATCGCGTCTATCGCACCTCAAAGGTTCACGTCTACCGAGAAGGGGGAGAGAGAGAGAGAGAGAGAGAGAGAGAGAGAGAGAGAGAGAGAGAGGAGAAACGGATCGATCGCGCTGCCGCTCGAACGGCATCGCCGGCGCTTTTCGCAGCCAAGCAAACCAGCATCAGTCAAGCCCGGCCACGAGAACCTCAGAGCGCCGCGGAGCACCGTTGCTTTGTGCACCCAAGGAAACGTCGCCTGTTAACGGCGTTGCCACTCCAAAATTGCGGCAAAGGCGACGACCGACTAGGTGGATGGGTGGGTGGGCGGGTGGGTGAGTAGCGCGGAGTCGGCCCGGGGGCGCGGATGCATTAAACTGGGCGAACTTGCGACAGTCGTGACAAATAGCCAAGTGCCGGCTATTCGCGGCTGCATACTAACGTCATAATGGAAGGCGCGGGCACACGCGCCACCAAAAACCGCCTACCATATAATTACGGTTCTTTGTACTCGGTACTCGGTACTCGGTTGGTGCGGGCGGCGACGACGACGACGACGACGACGACGACGACGACGACGACAACGACGACGACGACGACGACGGCGACGACGACCAGGGCGAGGACGAGAGACGAGACGAAACGAAACGATGACGGCGACAGTTGTTGTCTCCGGTGATCCAAGGTTCTCGCGAACACGATCCAGCCACCGTTGCGTCTCGTTACGTTTCCTTGCCCGATTACTATCGCTCGCTCTTGTCGCGCAGTCACACGGCAGCGAAAACGCAAAGCGGCCGGGACGTTTCTCCGCGACGCGGCGACAGGGGAAGTCGCGTCGCTGCTCGCGAGACCGGCTGGCGCGCGGAATTGTCGAGAAAACGGATGCGCGGAGGTTCCTTTTGCTGTTCGGAGCCACCGCGACATGTTGCTGCGTTTGGTGGCGTCAGCGTTTTTCCTCCGGGCGGTAACGACGACGAATGACGCGGTGGCAGCGCTTAAGCGACGAGAGCATGCGGTTTCCATCCCGAAAACGGCCACGTCGCTCTGCACCGGCGGAGCAGCAGCGGCGGTTTCATTTACTCTGGCTCATTTCTCGTGACCCGCTTGCATCCGCGATGATGGCCGTGAGTTTATCGCTCCCGCTCTTCAAAGACACACACACACACACACGTAATGCCGTCGTTGCGCCGTGATATTAACGAAAGCCTCGTTACTTATCGGAGTGCCAAAAATTTTTCATTCCCGGCGGAGAATATAAATTAGAGAGCCACTCTTAATATAATGCAACTTGACACGCTCCGACGCATGTCAAGTGGCGCCACTGATCCGGCGAAAACACCTTTATTCGACTGATTCCGGACTTATCTCGGACATGTTCAGACTATCATCGCTACAAGTGGACTCGAGCGTCTCGCGTCGCGACTTCATCATTACCGTCAATTAAGATCCCTCGTCGAAAGAGAAATATCGATCCACCACCGTCCATACCTCCTACTCGGCTGGCCGAGTATTTAACAATTGGCAGCGAGAGATACAATAGAGAGAACACAGCGCCTCGGAGGTCAAACGGTTGTCCCTCCCCTGCTCATCATCATTACGGACGATGATGATCTATCGACGTTCACGGCCGTCATCGCGTTGCCGTCGTCGACGTCCGCCCTCGTGGTTGCAGCGACGCCGAATGACGCGGCGTCGGTGCGCTCACGAGCTCGGCGGAGCATCGGGGGAACGGAGTAGCAACCCGGTGAGGGTGTAGAAGCGTTGGTGGCGCCTCCGTGTTCTGGTGGGGCAGCACCGCGGCGGCAGCGGCGGCGGCGGCGGCGGCGGCGGCGACGGCGACGATGGTGGTGGAGGTGGAGGTGGAGGTGGGGGAGGTGGCGGCAGCGTCGGCGTCGACGGCGGCGGCGGTGGCGGCGGCGGCGGCGGTGGTGGAGGAGGCGGCAAAGCAGGGGCGGACAGGCGCGAGGCGCCGTACCCGCGTCACCTCAGTCGACGTCAAGCCGTCGCGACGACGCGTGCGTATTCTCCTGTAACGTCGGGAGCACCGAGCTCGCGAGACTCGCGTGTTCCGCACGCGGCGTGACTTGTCGAGCGTGTGCCCACCTGTTCGCGTCGGCGAAAGCGATCTCGCGACGGGTGGCCCCCCGTGAATGCGTTGACGCAAGTGCTCCGCTCCCTCCACCTCCGCGTTGCCCCCGTCGTCGTCATTATCGTCTCGTCGTCGTCGTCGTCGTCGTCGTCTTCGTCAGCGTCTTCGTCAGCTTCGTCGTCTTCGTCAGCTTCGTCGTCGTCGTCGTCGTCGTATACGACTGGCACGAGTACACTAATAATCGTCAGTGCCGTCGAGATCCGCTCCGCGCGCGCGCGCCCGCGCGCTCGCGCTCACGCGCGAAGATACCAGCAGCCCGGTAAATTTCGCGCGGGGACAATCGGGTTGTGTTGGAGGTGCAGTATCTCGTCGTGCGAGAACACGGCCGGTCCGAGTGCTCCGATTGTCTCTCCTTTATAGACGGGAGGATTTCCGAAGGGTACGTGGAGAAGAGCGGTCGATATTGACTAGTGCTCGGTGCGCGGTATCGGATACTGATCGAGATCGCACTGATCATTGTGCTCGCGGAGAAAGCGCGAGACTCCGCCGTGTGGCACGGCGGGTGTTTCGAGATAATCGAGTTTGTTCCGTGTTGACTATCGGTGCCGAAAGGATTATTAAAGGATCGCCGGGCGATACCTATTGACTCGTATTGCAGCCTGTTTGCGCGGATCATCGCCGAGGACACGAAGGCGCTCCTCCGATAATCCCGACCGGTAATCGAGTAACGTCGATTGATCCGCGGGGGTAATCATCGTGGAGGATCGTGGGGGATAACTGGGATTCCCGTCTGTACGTGATCGCAACGATGATTCGTAACGTGCCCATGTGCCATTGATAGCGCTCGGCCGGTGTGTGTATGTGGGTGTGTGTGCGTGTGCGTGAGAGAGAGAGAGAGGACCGTACACTTTTCTTGCGGAGAGGCGACTTCTCGCGAAGAAGACCGCGGCGCATCAGCATCGGGATCGTGTCCGTTTGGGCTCACGTTGATTAGCGGTGTAAAACAGCTCTTCGAATGATGACTGTCGGGTAGGTAGACCACTTGTGATCCTATTACGCACACATTTACGTGTATATACATATACATGTGCATACATCGCTTCTGCGGGAACACGGCTGAACGTGGTGGAAGTCGTTCGACAGAGATGTGACTTCGCGAGGTGCACTGCGGGCTGTACTACGCACAGCCAGCCGCGGGACAGCTGTTTGTTTGGCGTGCGAGAGGCCGACACGGTAGACGCGCGCGAGAAGTGAGCGCGTTTTCCAGTTATTCCGCGTGTCCGCGTTCTCACGTTCCGCACACTGTTCTGTTAATGACGCGGGGCCCGGCTTTAACATCCACGCGCATTCCCTACGTCCGTCCGAGCACGCGCACGCCCGCGAGCGTGACTCGCGCGCCGCGACACGTGACATTTAACAACGTTTAACTGCTGCTATTGCCTATAATGCGACTTCAAAGCGCGGCGCGGCGCGGCGCGGCACGGCGTGTCCGTTCCGTCTCTCTCGCGTAAATTTCGAAATTTCTGCCCCGACGTTGGCCGAATCGGCCGCGACCTATTTCTACAAACGCCCGCACGGCCCTCGGCGAAATAGCGCGGCCGTCGCCGCGCCGGTCGCTATTGCTCTTCCAGTTTCGATATCGGAGAACGAGTTCCTTTTTTTTCGGAAACGAGCTATTGCTGCTGCTACTGCTGCTGCTGCTACCACCGCCTCCACCACCCACTCCCACTATTATTGTTCCGTCACGTAGCGGATCGCTTGCCGCTAAACTCGAGACTCGCGCTTCACGAAACGTCGGCGTCCTGCTCATTCACCGAAACGCATCGATCATAGCGCGCCTCGCGTGCTGGAAAATCACGAAGGCCGCGTGGCGCCAGCGAAGATGCGTTTCGCGTCACGCTCGCCGTGGGAAAGTCCGCGCGCGCGCGCGCGCGCGTGTGCGTGGCCGATGGGGAAAATCGCCGGCTCATTCGCGGAAGAAAGATGTCCTTGAGCGGCGCGACTATGGCCTCTCTTCCCGTGAAAACGTACTCGAACCTCGTCGGAATATCGAAACCCGCCTTCTCAATCGTGCCATTATCTGGCGAGTCGTTCTTATCGATTATTAGCATACGGCGTCCTTGAGCTCGCGAAGCATGTGGCAGCGAAGACTCGTTCGACTGCCGTCGCGCGCTCGCTTCTGCTCAACGGTTCGAGCGGTCGTTACATGTTCGCAACGGCTCCGTTCTGTCGCTGCCACTTATACGCTCTTTTGTTCTTTTACATAATATCTGTTAATAGCGAGCGTCTCTCCCTCTCTCTCCCTCTCGCGCGCGCTAGTAATTTTTCGCCCAGACGTCGCCGCGTGCGACCTTCTTCGCTCGATATTATTGCGCGAGGAGAGCCACTACTCTTGCTCTCTCTCTCTCTCTCTCTCTCTCTCTCTCTCTCTCTCTCTCTCTCTCTCTCTCTCTCTCTCTCTCTGTCTCTCTCTCTCTCTCTCTCTCTCTCTCTCTGTCTCTCTCTCTCTCTCTCTCTCCTTCTCCCTCCCCTTGCCCTCCCTATCGAGCTGTTACTCCAAGTCGATTGCGTCGTTGGATCGTTCGTCTCGTTATACGCTACATTAGACCTGGTCACGCGCGTTACACGTCAACAATGTTAGGATTATGAATGCGTCGCATTCATGAATCGAGCACGCGAGCAACGCGACCGGCGCGCGTCTATGATCCGTTTGTTGCGAAACTGGCGCAATTTACATATCGGTAATCTAGCGCGGCGTTTTCCATGGATATTAGATACGAGCTTGCCGTAGCTTGATCGACACACATGCATACACGTGCGCACATACGTACATACACGCGCGCGTCACACAATCCATCCGTTCAGCAATTGTGTCTTTGTGTGAAGACGAGTAGATCCGTAGCGCGAAGCCTCGGCTTTAATTTTGACCGACGTTTGTGAAAAAGCCCGCTTCTCGATGCAAGCCCGATGTATCTCGTTGGTTGGAGCCGACGTTTTCCCCGTTCACGTTGCATTTCCGCGATTTCGCTCACGATATTCGGTTAAATGAGCGGCTCGCGTGACGTCAGCGACGCGATACCCCGAGGACCGCTCGCGTTCTCAAATTTAATTATTATTACGGCGGATTACATTACGAAACGGATTTTATGGCGCGCGCGATCCCACCACTCTCGATTTCCTCTCGACGGCCGACTTGATCCCGACGTTTAATCACTCGGCTAATCACTCTGGGCGTCGCGGCTTTTAATCGCGGACCTATTACCGCTGCCCGAACGTGCCGAATTGCGAGAGCCCGTTCGATTACTTACGTGCACTTCAATCTATCAACTATCCGGCGCTCCGGCACCTCTCTCTCTCTCTCTCTCTCTCTCTCTCTCTCTCTCTCTCTCTCTCACTCTCACTCTCGTGAAAAAGAAACATCAAATTCACCGCGAGCTTCTTTCCACGTGCGGCGGGAATGCGAGTCTTCAATAATCGGCGCGTCCGTCGTGGAATTTTTACAGACAATAGAGCAAACTGTAGCGTAGACAATAGAGACGGGACCGTTACAACGGACACTTAACGTCCACGAGCTCTCGGCGGGTCGTCACACACGTACGTAGGGATGGTTAAATCCGCGAGATACGTTTCGACGCGAATCGGCTCTCCCGAAAGAGACCTTTCCGTTGCAATGTGGGTCGAGCAACCCTGCGTGCTCTTACTCCGGATCGGCACGTTGCTTTATCGCGGCACGTGATGTTCGTGCCAAAGTCGCGCAAGCCAGCCAGCCAGCCAGCCAGCCAGCCAGCCACTCTCGCCACCCGCGGTATTGTCTCCGCCCGTTCGCTCGTTCGCTCGGCCCTGCGTCGCTCGGCTTCTACTCCGCGTACCTTCTTTCGATAGTGAGAAACGACACGGCGAAGTGGAGAACCGAATTGTGTCGTCCGCGGAAGTTCTGCGGGGCGAATCGGGAAGAGGTCGCGCGCGCTCACACACGGACGACAAGCTCGGCCCCGAAAGAGCCTTGTCGAAGCTACTATTTTCCCACTTTGCAGACGGAGCACGAACTCGAGGAGGTGAGTACGGAAGGGCTCGGCTCGGTATTAGCGAAAACGACGCCAAAACAAGTGGCACCGTCGCGTCGTCTTCGTTCTTTCCCTTAACCGTGCGACCGCTCTCGTTCTTTCTCCCTCTCGCGATCTCTCTTCTTCTTCTTTCTATCCTATCTCTATCCCTCTCCCGCCTCGTTCGCGTGCGATATCCCTTCGAGGAAAACTCGAGTTTCGCTCGGTACCGCGAATGAAAAATGATCGGCCGGTCGTGACTTGGCGCGAATCAAACGCGCGACGTCGAGTTAATTGTTCGACACGTTCGAGCGCCGTGGACACGTTCGAGAAAAAGGAAAAAGAACAACGCGCTCGATGCGTTCCTATTCGCGCGGAAGTAAGGCGTAGTAGAGGACGGCAGGGTGGTGTAATGCACGGGACGGTGTAATCGCGGGACGGAGGGTGAGACGCGGAGGGGTTGATGAGCGCGCGGACGCGCAGTTGGAGAACGGCGCAAGGCCGCGTTTAAGCTGTGATCGTCGACGCATACGGGAGTAAAGTAAACTCGCATTATTGCACATGCGGCTGCACCAGCAGTGGTGGTGGCGGCAGCGGCGGCGGCGGCACGGTGGTGTAGCTGCATCAATAACATCGTGTCGCCGCGGCTCGACGTTGAAATTGAAATAGCGCGTCGCGAACGGTTTCGCGTTCTCTGCGCGCGCTTCTTTCTCTTATTCTGTCTTCGTCGCCTTGCGGAAACACGCTTACCTTTGTGTGCCTCGTTAAGAAACAGCGCAATTAACGTCGCACCGGGTAAAGCTATTTAGACGACGTATTGGTTGACTTCAGGTGACGAAAAGAGCGATCTGAATATTCAGACGGCTGCGAGTTACCGGGTTTCGAGGAACGAGTCGAGCAAATCTACGAGATGAATGAAAGTTCGGAACGGAAATGGTTTTCTAAATTTTCTACAGTTCAAATATATATATATATACATATATTTTTTTTCTGTATTTTCTTTCTTTCATAACTCCGGTTTCAAAAGTCTATAAAACCTTAACCGAGTCGCAACAGCTAATCCGCCGAGACGTGGGGAAACCTCAGAAGCGATCTTTGTGCATTTCTTCACGCTCGTCCCAGTTCGAATATTGTGACACGTAGTGGATTAAGACGCGACTCTTGCGATTACTTTCTATCAGCGTAGTCAACAAGGTCGTATTGTGTGAAGGAAATCCTGCTTAATTGCATTAATAACACCGTCGTGCCGCGACTATGTTCGGAAATTGAAACTTCTTAGTTCGTGGTGAGCCAAGTGCCTTCTCCAGCACCTTGCATACCGCCGCCGGAGTTCCTCGTGGGAAGAAGCAAGCGAGTGGCGGCGGCGACGGTGGTGGTGGTGGTGGTGTTGAAGGCGTTCTCTCTGGCACCTCTATAATTAGGCGCTCGAATTTACCGACCTCCGCCGAAAGAAAGCCCGGAATAAGTTTACGTAACGTAAAGTCGCGAAACTATCCCATCGGCCGCCGCTCGTCGTCCCGTTAACGCTCGCAAAGTTTAGGACCCCCCGTGCGTCACGACACCGTAAAGTTTCGCGCGATCCGCATTCATGGCTTTTATATAGACGCCCTCAAATTTTTACGGCGGCGGAATGTTTCTTTTGATCTCTCAACGCGATACATCCCGCACCGCATCGCATCGATGGTTAACGTTACACCACGTGTTATGTAAATATGCCATCGTTGCAGAGGCGCGTGTTTTCGCGTACATGCGCGAAGATATATACTCCGCGGCTTCTAGTTGACGCATTTTTAAATTTACTCGCGATCGGAATCCTCGCTTTCGTACGCTTTCGACGCGGAGGCGTCGTCTTTCGTATTTCTCACAGCGGACGCAGCGGAGCGCGATTTTATGGATACGATACGCTCGCACGTGAAATGTGTATCGACGCCGCTTACGGAGCACACGTTGTCGGATTAAAAATGCCAGGCCTTGCGGTGTTAACGTTATAATTGAAGCGTCCTCCCGGTGACGAGCGCGACGAGAAGCGTGCGTATCAGCGTCTTCTGTTATCGCAACAATTCTACGATGTTATTGTATCAGCGCTACGTGCAGGTATCGACGTATCTGCGCTGCGACAGCAATTCCACGATATTATTAGATCAATGCTGCGCGATAGATGAAACGTTAACACGAAGGCCACATGTGCGTACCAATTGGATGCCTGATCAGTGACTAAGAAGTGCCTGCCATATTTGCGCTATACGACGCAAGCTGAATTCGGAAAGCGCAAATTGAGCTTGCCGTGAATGGGCAAAAGACGCGTTCTCTCCTTTCGGGAGAGACCGTCGATTACGGACAGTTTTAATTGATAAAACAATTAAGTAGTCACGACAGGATCCAAGTTGGGCAAATTATTCTCAGATTTCCCAGTTCTCTCTCTCTCTCTTTCTCTCTCTCTGTATGTGTGTGCGTAACTCATCCAATATCATGTATATCACATTATGATTACGCGGTCGTTAAAGCTCGGTCGTTAAGGCTCTTCTTCCTTCTCTCCTCCTCCTCCTCCTCTTTCTCTCTCTCTCTCACACACACACACACGCGCGCGCGCGCGCGCACGCACACACACTATCTTTTTTCTCTTCTTTATTTCAATCAAATATCTACTCTGAATTGAAACGTGGCGAAATACTCGTTGTCACTAGTGTTATTCACACGCGAACGCAACGCGACGGCATACGCATGTGCGTTTGGCCGGGATCCAATTTCGAGAGTACACGGCGATCAAGCCGAAGACTCGCGAACACATCACCCGGCACATTGGAGAAACGGATGCGTGTCGCGCCGCTTGAGCCGGCTCGATCATTGATATAAAATGCAAACATGTATAATAAGACGACACGCCAAGGAGCGTATTCCGCGATTTCCGCCGTATTGTGCGTGCGTTTACGTTGGCAGCATTTGCGCTCTCGCGTGTGCCTGTGCCCAAGCGCTCTATTTATACGCTTTGCACTTGAAAAAACAAGAACGCTATTTAAAAAGCAGCTGTATGCTTGCCAATCGCGCGTGTCATTGTGCATATGCGCGTGAGTCGATACTGATGAAATAAGACGACGAAGCGAGATCGAACCGAGTCGGGAGCGCGCGCGCGCCGTAAAGCGCGTGTCCATCGCGTCTCTCTGTCGCGAGCGTCTTCGTAGAGGAGAGAAGCCGGGGATTTCGATCTCCGACCATCGCGAGAAGGGAAAGCGCACGTTGATTTGTATATCAATGTATCAATTATTCGAGACGGGAGAAGAGAGAGGGGAACCGTCGAATACGTTGGACGATCGATCGCGCGATTACCGTTGGGAAAACGGATATGATTCGTTAAAACGAGACATAAAGTGACGCAACGTCGTCCGATGTTTTTCGCTGCGAACTCCATTACTGGTGAAATTGAATTGGCCGTGGTAGGGCAGGGGGAGAGTGTGGCATTTTTGCGATCGGACATTTATTTAACTACGCACTATATTATTCCGCGCGAGCCGGGGTAGCAGAAGAGGACAAGGAGGAAGAGGAGGAGGACGAGGGAGACGAGGAGGGCGCTTCCACTTTCGCTGGCCGCGAAAACGAATTAAACGGTCAAAAGCCGGCAACTCTATTAGCCGGAACATAACTGCCGCTGCCGACTCTCCTCAAGCAAGGCGAACAACGCGAACGCTCGACTCTCATTCGCAAGACAAATTTCATTTCGAATCGCCGTGCGTCGTCGGACTTCGCGGTATCTCGCGCACGCGTACGAGTGTGTATATAACTGAAATTTAATAACTTTCTCCTCCTCCTCCTCCTCTTCCTCCTTCTCCTGAGGAGAAACTGAATATCCTCACACTGACTGCCGGTTTGTCACTAACTCTGGTAAAAAGGCCGCTTTAAATCTTACTCGAGGCTGGGACGGGCGAGCGGAGAAGGAGGAGGAGAGCGACGACGAGGAATTAGTTAATTAGTTTCGCCGTGCTCTCTCGAACGGCGGCATCAAGCGCGATTGATGTCTTCATTTTCGTGCGTCGAACGGAGCGCTCGCGCGCGCGCGGACACGCGAAGCGTTTATCCGGGATTTAAAACGAGACTCGTTTTGATTGGAAATAATCTGCGGTGCACCGTCCGCGCGCCGGTGCATACTGCATTTCCGCGATTCCGGCAGTTTTTCAGCCGTTTCTGATTTAATCTCGGAATTTCGGCTAGCCGCAATTTTTGCGAGACAGTCAATCCGCAGTACGTCGCTAGTTGATTACAACGCGTTCGGCGCGCGCCCACGTCGCGCCATGTCGGTTTTGTGTGCTTTTACATGATTTCTATCAGCGCTCGCGTCGTGCGATACGTGCGCGCCGCGTGGAAATTATTTTCGCCTGTGTCGCAGCACACACGACTAATCGAAAACTGGATTGCATAAGAATCGCACAGTGCTCCTTCCTTCTCTTTCTTTCTTGTTTTTCTTTCTTTTCTTTTCCTTTCTTTTCTTTTCCTTTCTTTTCTTTCCAACCAACGCATTCTCTTTCTGCCTCTCTTTGTCGTTGCGCGCGTGTCCTGTTGACCAATCATTATTAATCCGTACGAGAGACTCGAGCATAGCTACGCGTAACGCGGACATAGTAAGGGGGAGGAACGCAGATTTCTCGAGCCTGGAAAGAGATAACTGTATGACAGAGGACTTTTCAATTCTCTCTCGTCGATCATGTCGCAACGACTCGCCGCTGGCTCTTATCTTGTAACAGACACGACACGGTGACGAGTCATATCGAATAGACGCCAATGTCTGGCCGATAGCCTGTGCAAACATCCCGAGCAAGATTTCTTTCCCCGTGGCTTTTCACGCCAAACATGATACGGCCGTAACGAAGAAATATACATGCGTCACTTTCGCAGACGTCGAATTCTTCGCGCGCTATCGTTGAAAAACGATGCGCGAGCGACGATCCGACGTGCCACGAACCGCCGCGTCTCATCGTTCGGATGGTAGATCGGGTTCTGTTCCCCGTTACCGTATCCTCCTCCGCCACGTCATGCGGCGCGAGCGGGCCGTTATCGCGCGTTAACGATATGCGGTATGCCAACGCATTCGAAATAAATGTATTAATATATATTAACAATAACATTTTGATTATGAGTATGTAATATAAATTAATATAATAGTTTGCGCATGTCACAATAATTCCCGAGAGATTTTCCATACGCTATTGTAATTTGCATACGGTAAACGCTCGTGCACATTCAACGTGATGGCCAATTACAAATCGTCGCCACTCTCTCTCTCTCTCTCTCTCTCTCTCTCTCTCTCTCTCTCTTTCTCGCTCGCTCGCTCGCATTTATATCACCATTCGTCGCACATGGGGACTTTGAGATTTATCGTGTCCGCAGTATTACACGTGATATCGCAAAAACTCCTTATCGAGGGGTCGCGCGTTCGATAATTATTATGAGTACGCAGCATGGCGCCGACGATACCCCCGTCGGAACGTAACACAATGCCGCTACGTATTCTCGTAAACAACGTGGGCGGAATTCGAGCGCGTAAATGTTTTTATCGTGCATAAAGCGGGGCGTCTGCCGCGTCTTTTCAACAAGAATCTTTAATGTCGGAGCAGCAGCGACGGCGGCGGCGGCGGCGGCGGCGGCGGCTGCCGTTGCTACGACGGCACACGGCGGTGTGCGGCTTCCTGTGTTTGTATGCGCACACGCTCCTAGAAATAATTTATAGACTGGCTTGCGGAATCTTTCACGTCTCATCGGTATTTGGATAACGCGCGGGTGTATTTACGCCGCTCCGGCCGTTGCTACAGTCTCATTTTCGCGCTCTTAAATAGCGTGTTCCGCACGTACGCGAGGCACGTACAAACAAGCGTGTGTCGTGATAGACGCGACCGGTAGGCATACTTTGCATCTCTTTCATCTCTAACAAGTCGGATTCTCCCGGTCCGTACCTTCGGTTATTCGGCTACTTGCGAGACGTATAATGACGGCAGCGGCACACACATATATATTTTCACGTATATACGCGCGCACGCGCGACACACCGGCTCGCTCATAGAGATCTCGCTGAAGATCGGCGCGGACGAGTGTGGAAAGTGCTGAGGCGTGCTGAAAAATGCAACGGTGCCTACCCACTGCGACAAGCAACGGGCACCGCGGCGGTGCGGCGCTCTTGCGGTGTATCCGCGCGCGCGAATACCGCTGCCGATGTCTGGCTACGTACGCGGGCGAACCACTTCTCTTCCCACGCGAAAGTGCTTACGTCGTCGCGACGAAGAAACGTTCGGGAAGAGATTGCGGAGAACGAGAGAGAGAGAGGGAGAGAGAGAGAGAGAGAGAGAAACACACACACACACGCACACACCTTTTCCCCTTGGCTTTTTTCCTTTTTCGACTTTTTCCGCCCTCTTTTTCCATCGCCTAGCTCGCGCGTTCTGCTTTTTTCCTTCCGCGAAATCGAAGTCCCGGCGCGCTACCACCGCCCTTTGTTTCCCACGCGAAAGCGCTCATTACGTCGTTTCGTGTCAGAAGGCGACGCCGTAGTTACTAATTTCGCTCCGCCACCTCACGACTTTAATTCTCGTTCGCGAAAGCACAATTCGCGGTAGCGCCGTCGTCGGTTTAAGCGGGGAACAACCGCCTGTCGGTAAACTCGCCGTGAAAATCCACCCTGACGTTTTCCGCATTTTTTAACGAGCTTGACCCGCTTTCAGACCTTAACCGTGGCGCGATGTAAAGTTTCTCGCTTACAGTCGCGAGACACGTCTCAGCGTTTGTTCGCGCTATCGAACGCACAAAAGCCGTGCATATTGCATTACTGCGATATATTTGTCCTATTATAACGTATTTTTTCGCAACTTATTAATCGTTGTAATTAGTTTCCGTTTCACAAGCGAGTGAGCACGAACGTTACACGCCGGGCTGACATATCCCGCGCGGTTGCATCATCGACGAGAAAAAACGAGGGGGCGGCGGGAGGGGAAGCGGATGGTAAAAACAATTTGAACAAAATATAACAAAGCACTTGCGCAAAAATCCAATTTATTTTCCGTCACGTTTGTATATACATCCTTCAGATAGACTTGTGCAAAGTTAATTGAAATTCGTGCATTTATAAAGTCATTTCTGCAACAAAAGCCCCCGCGCACAGTTATCGACATTCGCGCGCGCGCGAACACTCACGCTGCAAGTACACCGCCTATTTCCCGCGCTGGTGTTCGGTTACGCACGCGGGCGTTCCTCGTGCGAAAACGCTAACGCTGCTCAAGCCGGAGGCTCAAGAGCGGCGCCGCGGCGCGGTCGCGAGTCGCGAGCCCTCCGCCGGGCATTTTCTCCTTCGCGACAGAAACGCGGGAATTCATTATGAGGACGCGGCGCGTCGCGAGCGCGAAATTTCCGCGGCGGCTCGTGATTAAAGTTACGACAATGGACTCTCGTAGGTCGCGCAAAGTGGGGCAGGATTGTTCGAAAGTAGATAACCGGCGCGCGTACTCCGCGGGCTTATCGCGAAAAAATTCAGGCTGCTTTAACTATCGCCGATGGTGGATAATGACGAAAGAGGTGACGAAAAAGAACGACGAATTGCGTGTGACCCCGATTCGCTCGCTCCCCGCTGGCTCCTCTACTCTACACTTTGACTACTATTCTCTACACTTTGACTCGCGGCGGAAATAAAAATGGATACGTCAGGAGCCGAGTTGTTAATATATTATCGTCGATATTCTCGGTCTCTCAAGGTTCACCTTTGCTGCGGGTCATTGACTCTCGATGATCTCTCGCGCGCAGTTTTTACTTTTTCGCCGTGCGCAGCACCGTCCGCGTGTCGTGTTTGTCGGTTTCGCTTGTGCTCGCACCGCGCAAATTCTGCATCATCACGTTGCGCTCTCCACGCTTCGTCGTGCTGCGTTCCGCTTCTCGTTGTACGGATATTACGATGCGTAACGCACTTGTCTTATCGCCATCACCGATAACGCTCCGCTGCCTGCGGACTTCATTGCGAGTCGACGTTCGTAACAACATTGATCTCTCCTCGCGCATTGATGAAATCTTTTTCGCGTCAAACTTGATCCAAAAGCAACGTCCTTATGCACCTGATGCAGATAGTTATTTTTTGCAGATTGTCGTTTTGTCTATGTTGAATTGTTTTTAAGAGGGAACTCATTTTTCGAAAAAGAAAATTATTTGAAATTTGATCGCCTCCATATTCGGCTCGTATTTAATCTTTATTCTTCATTGTTTTTTAATTGTGTAACTTAACCGCAGATAGATAATCATATATTAAACAAATTAATAAGAGGCAAATATATGATTGTAAGATAAGTAAGATATAAATTCCGTTTCTCCGGAATCTTTTCATTATTTCTTCGTTTCCATTGACGTTATAAATGTGTATTAATTATGTGTCTGATACATTTGGAAATATATAATGCATCATTGCCCGCGTCTTAGTTTATCCACATTACGTCCTTACAGGCTGCACCGTCACGGTAATTCAGACAACGCCGACACTCGTGCAGATGCAATTCAAATTCGGGAAAACACGCATGTTAATGTCACACGGTATGTATCATCGAGAATCTGATAAAATATATTTCAAGAGCCGAGACGGGGCATATTTTGCTAAAGGCATAATTCGATAAAGGTAATAACACTCGGTTACGATAAGGTTACGACGCACGCGGAACGACTGCTCTCATCCCCTCCTCCTGCCGGTCACCAAACGCCGGGCGTTGTGCACCGAGCGATCATAACAATCAAAACAGTCGAGACCTTCAAGGGAGTCGAACGCGTCGCGCGCTTTCCCGGAAGTCTCGGTTACGTTTCGTGGCGGCGAACAGTTCGCGCGTGCACACGGACACGCCCGTGTTTCGGTGCGTCATTCATCATTTCCGCCGATTGATCAAAATATTTCACGTCGGCTCTTCATACGTTTACTCAAGCTCTCTCACGCGTCGGCATCGCGTTATTTAACACGTGTATCTTTGGTCGAATCGTACCCACGCGAGCATCGGTGTCAGTTTTACCGCCACGACGGAGCAGCCAGGATTCTGGATCGAGGAACCAGAACTCTACGGACGCAGAACGCTGAGACGAGGGCAGCGGGACATCATATATTTCAAGGCATGTGACATTTATTTTATGCAAGGCGTTCTCCCTCGATTTTATCGGACGCTTGACATCCCATTGAGAATAAAATATTACCGAGATGAAATTTAGGTCAGCATTCGTGGTTCGTCATAAATCGGTAAATTGTAGCTTCATAAGTTTCCGATTGCTGGTCAGTATCGACCTGTACTTGTTACATTAATTTTACACAAGAAATAGAAGCGATCTAAGCAACCGAGTAGTAATTCATGAATACAAACTGATAGTTAAACATATATTCAGACAGAGATATCAAATGTCTATTAAATATTTAATATTTGCTTACACCTGCAAGATATATTACTTTAAGAGTGTTCACTAATTTCAGATTGCAATTTTAATATTAATAAATTAAGAATACAAATTAAATGTACAGAATATCGAGGTAACTGAATATTTAATAATTCCGAAACTGCTTCTATGAACTTCGACTCGGATAAAATGGCGCAGAGTACATGTAACAGTTAGCAAATGTCAAATACAGGACAATAGGCTGTATAGCGTTGTGTTCTCGGAGATTTTTCCTTGTCCCCTCAAGTTCGACGGAATTTCCAGGATTAAAATTTGTTTACACACCGTATATACGTGTTAAGAGATTTAAATTTCGACTCGCGACAGTGAACTTGCGAAAGAACTGCGCGTCCCCTTCTAATTCTGCGTACCGGAAAAGAGAGTTGCAGAGGCGTTAACCTAGTCACCGATGTACGTGCGGCCGCGAAAGTGCAGTTTCGCATTTGCCGCAGACCGTTGCCGCCGTTCTGGATGCAATGCGGGTTCGGGAACGCTCAAAATTGCCGGATGCCGCGATAACACTTCCATTTGACCTTCAGGTCGTGGAAAAAGTAAAAGTGCGCTCTCTCTCTTTCTTTCCCGCAAAGGCAAAGAGTTCGCGAAGTGTAGCATGTGAAGATAATCGCTGGAAGATTGCGAATTTTATTCGAACGAGAATAGGGGTTTGTGAGAAAGATAACGAATTTTAATCTTGACGGGCTGAATAATTATCCATTGTCTGTTCGTCTATTCGTCATTGAGTGATATTAATCGTGTACGGCGAACGAGAGATGCTTGATGTATGCTTCATTCATTCTACACTTTATTGCTTTGTCATGCGAATAAACACGTATAGAGTGACACCGATGCGTGCCGATGCACACTTTTTTTCATATTGGACTTTGATATTTTTCCTGATGTCGCGTTGATTTTGTAACTCACGCTCGAAACTGTCATTGGAAGCGCATAGGTGTGCGAGTCAATTTCTCTGGCCGGTGGTAGCTAATATGCGAGCGTGTAACAAACAAGCGTCATGCTGTCTCGTTATAGCTGAAAACGGATAACGCGATTCCGAGTTTCACTTTTCGCAGCGCTTTTTTCGGTAATGTCAACTGCGCGACGAAATGAAATTCCTTCATTTTTTAAATATTTTTCTTTTTTCTTTTTTTTCCTTTTTTGAAACGTTTTTCCCATTCAAAAGTGCGCGCGCGCGCGCGCGCACGGAGAAAAGCGATAATCCCAACGAATCAATTTCCCATTGCGAAAGAGATATAAATATACACAAATATGTATATACAAATATACATAAAATTATAAATGTCGTGCAAATCAAACGAATAAATCGTAAATGGTGGTGCATATTTAAAGAAGGAGAGAAAACCACGCGGAAGCGTGTTTATGCGAAAGAAAAAAAATCTTCCGTTCATTTTAACGTGAATTTATTAAAAACGTATAAAAACACGCGCGCACGTGCAACTCTCGTTTGCAAAGGTAAGACTATCTTCTGTCGGTTGCGCGTTTCTCGCGCAAATATAAACGTCATTATACGCCACCGCGTATTTCCGTCCTCGCGCCGTTGCATTTTTATGAAAGTCCTCGTTTGACTTTAATTTTGCACTTTGTCTACTTCGTATTGTTATATGAATACGATTATCATAAGAAACATTTTTCACGCTCGGCTTACGGCGATAAGGACAGACATTCTTGCAGGATGCATTTGAAATGCAAAACTAAATGCAAAGCGTTCTCTCGCTTCGCATAGTTGCTGATCGAGGAACAACGACCAAATTACGGAATGTTAAAGCGGGAAAAGTCACTGGCCGGCGCGGAACGAATTTACTCGCGGTTGCACACGCGCGCGTCCGCACGCACTGCCGGCACAATGTTAGTTTTCGCGCGGGCACGCACAAACACAAAAGCACAGACCTCTTTCCATGTGTACCGCCGCGCACGCCCTTTCGCGAATTTGGGGCAGAAATTGGATGGGACGACGCTCCACCTCTCTGACGATTTTTTAATATTCAGTCTCGTGAGCGTCTCTAACCATTGAATTAAAATCGCATTAAAGTCTACGCGATATTACGGAAGGATGGCGCCCCGTTATTTATTCGAGCCCTTTGAGCTCTCGACGAAAGCGGGAAGCTTTCCGCGTCGCATCGCTCATGAATCGTCGCTTCGGTGTGTTCGTCGCGTCTCTCGGATTCCATTCGAATCGCTCGAAGAATTCCGAAATGGAGAGTGCGAGCGGGCAGTTTTCGGCCGAGCTGCACAGCTGCGAGTGCAGCCCTTTGCGACGCTATATCGAGCGGCGTATAGTATCGGTCGTGTAATGGGCATTCGCTGGACATCCGTATAATTGCACTCGCTCGCGCGCGCGCGCTCAGCGGGTTGCGGCGGAGCGCACATTCGGTATTATCTAGCGCACAGTAATAAAATAGTCTTCGTTCCCACGGCTGCACTCGCTCGTGTGTGCGCACGCACACACAGAGGACCGCGCAATCCAGCGTTACAACTCTCCGCGGAATACACACACGCACGCAGTCCCTCCTTTGGATATATTCGACGTAAACACGAGCGCGCTCGTGTGCACCAACGTCGATCTAGCTCTTCCTCCCTCCCTCCCTCCCTCTCTCGTTCTCTTTTGATATGCGATCCGTGACCGAGTTTTTAGCGTAAAAGTCTGCCTCTTTTGCCTGCCTCTCGCGAACTTTTTTGCGCGAGTAACGTGTTACTTAAGAGTACGAAGAACGCCTCCGTCCTTGGTCTTCGACACGGCGACACAATCTCGCGAGGAGAAAAAATGACACTTTGTCGAGAGTCTCTCTCTCTCTCTCTCTCTCTCTCTCTCTCTCTCTCTCTCTCTCTCTCTCTCTCTCTCTCTCTCTCTCTCTCTCTCTCTTTCCCTCTCTTTTTCTCTCGTGAAATACTAAAAATATGATTTGCTCGCTAAGCGACGATCGTTAATTCATAAAAGTGAAACGTTGAATAATTTATTTTCATGCACGGACATGAGCCACACTTGGTGTATACATCGCGAAAGCGCGCATCATTATCTCTCTCTCTCTCTCTCTCTCTCTCTCTCTCTATTAGCTGTCTATTAATTGCCAAATAAATTAATAACAGCGCGCATTCTCGGTAGTGAGTATCGAGTCAGTCCGACTCGGAGCGATTAGCTCAGAGCGATCAATTTTCGCCGTTCAATAGCTCACCGATCGATTCTCAGAAAAGTTTGGACACGAGGGAGTTGAGCTCGGGGCTCAAGGGATAAGGTGCGCCGCTCTCTCGGCATAGGTGTGCTCTTGAT